>NW_023416369.1:442500-626352 GCF_014108235.1 Myotis myotis | reverse complement strand
TGTGTGTTGGTGTGTGTTGGTGTGTGTATGTGTGTGTGTGTCATATACACTGGTGTGTTGTGTATCTGTGTGTGCATACCGGTGTGTGTAGGTGTGTGTTGGTGTGTGTATGTGTATGTGTGTCATATACACTGTGTGTGTTGTGTATCTGTGTGGGCATACCGGTGTGTGTAGGTGTGTGTTGGTGTGTGTATGTGTGTGTGTGCCATATACACTAGGTGTGTTGTGTATCTGTGTGTGTATACCGGTGTGTGTAGGTGTGTGTTCGTGTGTGTATGTGTGTGTGTGTCATATACACTAGGTGTGTTGTGTATCTGTGTGTGCATACCGGTGTGTGTAGGTGTGTGTTCGTGTGTGTATTTGTGTGTGTGTCATATACCCTAGGTGTGTTGTGTATCTGTGTGTGCATACCGGTGTGTGTAGGTGTGTGTTCGTGTGTGTATATGTGGGTGTGTTGTCATATACACTAGTGTGTGTTGTGTATCTGTGTGTGTATACCGGTGTGTGTAGGTGTGTGTTGGTGTGTGTATATGTGTGTGTGTCATATACACTGTGTGTGTTGTGTATCTGTGTGTGCATACCGGTGTGTGTAGGTGTGTGTTCGTGTGTGTATGTGTGTGTGTGTCATATACACTGTGTGTGTTGTGTATCTGTGTGTGTATACCGGTGTGTGTAGGTGTGTGTTCGGTGTGTGTATGTGTGTGTGTGTCATATACACTGTGTGTGTTGTGTATCTGTGTGTGTATACCGGTGTGTTGTAGGTGTGTGTTCGTGTGTGTATGTGTGTGTGTGTCATATACACTAGTGTGTGTTGTGTATCTGTGTGTGCATACCGGTGTGTGTAGGTGTGTGTTGGTGTGTGTATTTGTGTGTGTGTCATATACACTGTGTGTGTTGTGTATCTGTGTGTGTATACCGGTGTGTGTAGGTGTGTGTTGTGTGTGTATGTGTGTGTGTGTCATATACACTGTGTGTGTTGTGTATCTGTGTGTGTATACCGGTGTGTGTAGGTGTGTGTTTGTTGTGTGTATGTGTGTGTTGTCATATACACTAGGTGTGCTGTGTATCTGTGTGTGCATACCGGTGTGTGTAGGTGTGTGTTGTGTGTGTATGTGTGTGTGTGTCATATACACTGTGTGTGTTGTGTGTCTTGGTGTGTATACCGGTGTGTGTAGGTGTGTGTTCGTGTGTGTAGGTGTGTGTTTGTCATATACACTGTGTATGTTGTGTATCTGTGTGTGTATACCGGTGTGTGTAGGTGTGTGTTCGTGTGTGTATGTGTGTGTGTGTCATATACACTGTGTGTGTTGTGTATCTGTGTGTGTATACCGGTGTGTGTAGGTGTGTGTTCGTGTTTGTATGTGTGTGTGTGTCATATACACTAGGTGTGTTGTGTATCTGTGTGTGTATACCGGTGTGTGTAGGTGTGTGTTGGTGTGTGTATGTGTGTGTGTGTCATATACACTGTGTGTGTTGGTGTGTGTTGGTGTGTATGTGTGTGTGGGTCATATACACTGTGTGTGTTGTGTATCTGTGTGTGCATACCGGTGTGTGTGTAGGTGTGTGTTGGTGTGTGTATGTGTGTGTGTGTCATATACATGTGTGTGCTGGTACACTGTGTTGTGTTTTATTAATACCGGTGTGGAGGTGTTTGTTGGTGTGTGTATGTGTTGTGGTGTCATATACACTGTGTGTGTTTTTTTGTATCTGTGGTTGCATACCGGTGTGTGTGTGGGGTTGTGTTGTGTGTGTATGTGGTGTGTGTCTATACACTGTTTGGTTGTGTATTCTGTGTGTGTATCCCGGTGTGTGTAGGTGTTTGTTCGTGTGTGTAGGTGTGTGTGTGTCATATACATTTGGTGTGTTGTGTATCTGTGTGTGAATACCGGTGTGTGTGTAGGGTGTGTGTTGGTGTGGATGTGTATGGTGTGTGTGTCATATACACTTGTGTGCTTGGTAAATGTGTGGTATAACCGGTGTGTGTGTAGGCTGTGTGTTGGTTTGTGTGTATGTGTTGTGTGTGTCATATTACACTGGTGTGTTGTGTCATCTGTGTGTGTGGTATACCGGTGTGTGTAGGTGTGTGTTCGTGTGTGTAGGTGTGTGTGTGTCATATACACTAGGTGTGTTGTGTATCTGTGTGTGTATACCGGTGTGTGTAGGTGTGTGTTCGTGTGTGTATGTGTGTGTGTGTCATATACACTGTGTGTGTGTGTATCTGTGTGTGCATACCGGTGTGTGTAGGTGTGTGTTGGTGTGTGTATGTGTGTGTGTGTCATATACACTGTGTGTGCTGTTTACACTGTGTGTGTATACCGGTGTGTGTAGGTGTGTGTTGGTGTGCGTATGTAGGTGTGTGTCATATACACTGTGTGTGCTGTGTACACTGTGTGTGTATACCGGTGTGTGTAGGTGTGTGTTGGTGTGTGTATGTGTGTGTGTGTCATATACATTGTGTGTGTTGTGTATCTGTGTGTGCATACCGGTGTGTGTAGGTGTGTGTTGGTGTGTGTATGTGTGTGTGTGTCATATACACTGTGTGTGTTGTGTATCTGTGTGTGCATACCGGTGTGTGTAGGTGTGTGTTGGTGTGTGTATGTGTGTATGTGTGTGTGTGTCATATACACTAGGTGTGCTGTGTATCTGTGTGTGCATACCGGTGTGTGTAGGTGTGTGTTCGTGTGTGTATGTGTGTGTGTGTCATATACACTAGGTGTGTTGTGTATCTGTGTGTGTATACCGGTGTGTGTAGGTGTGTGTTCGTGTGTGTATATGTGTGTGTGTCATATACACTAGGTGTGCTGTGTATCTGTGTGTGCATACCGGTGTGTGTAGGTGTGTGTTCGTGTGTGTATGTGTGTGTGTGTCATATACACTGTGTGTGTTGTGTATCTGTGTGTGTATACCGGTGTGTGTAGGTGTGTTTTCGTGTGTGTATATGTGTGTGTGTCATATACACTAGGTGTGCTGTGTATCTGTGTGTGCCTACCGGTGTGTGTAGGTGTGTGTTCGTGTGTGTATGTGTGTGTGTGTCATATACACTGTGTGTGTGTGTATCTGTGTGTGTATACCGGTGTGTGTAGGTGTGTGTTCGTGTGTGTATGTGTGTGTGTGTCATATACACTGTGTGTGTTGTGTATCTGTGTGTGTATACCGGTGTGTGTAGGTGTGTGTTCGTGTGTGTATGTGTGTGTGTGTCATATACACTGTGTGTTGTGTATCTGTGTGTGTATATTGGTGTGTGTAGGTGTGTGTTCGTGTGTGTATGTGTGTGTGTGTCATATACACTGTGTGTGTTGTGTATCTGTGTGTGTATACCGGTGTGTGTAGGTGTGTGTTCGTGTGTGTATGTGTGTGTGTGTCATATACACTGTGTGTGTTGTGTATCTGTGTGTGTATACCGGTGTGTGTAGGTGTGTGTTCGTGTGTGTATGTGTGTGTGTGTCATATACACTGTGTGTGTTGTGTATCTGTGTGTGTATACCGGTGTGTGTAGGTGTGTGTTCGTGTGTGTATATGTGTGTGTGTCATATACACTAGGTGTGCTGTGTATCTGTGTGTGCATACCGGTGTGTGTAGGTGTGTGTTCGTGTGTGTATGTGTGTGTGTGTCATATACACTGTGTGTGTTGTGTATCTGTGTGTGTATACCGGTGTGTGTAGGTGTGTGTTCGTGTGTGTAGGTGTGTGTGTGTCATATACACTGTGTGTGTTGTGTATCTGTGTGTGTATACCGGTGTGTGTGTAGGTGTGTGTGTGTCATATACACTGTGTGTGTTGTGTATCTGTGTGTGCATACCGGTGTGTGTAGGTGTGTGTGATGTGTGGGGAGGGAATTTCCATTCAGCCTCAGGGTGGGCTGTGCTGGTGGCTACACGCACGGACGCCGGGAGGGTGCACGGGGCTGGGCCGCATCGGTCAGTGGCCGGGCATCCAGAAGCGAGAGGAGGGAGCACAGCCTTGGACCCCCCCCCCCCCCCCCGGAGGAGGCAGGGGACTGAGCTGAGGACTCAGCAGAGTCAGGCGTGTGATAGGCCCGGGGTGAGAGACGGAGAGTGAGGGGGGCGCAGGCCTCGTCTGCACCACCCAGGGGCCTGCGGCTGCGGCTGCCGCCACGGAGCAGCGTCCCCGCGTCCCTGCGAGCCAGTGCCTCCGCTCGGCTCTACGCACACCGCACACCGCGCTCCCTGCACGCCCAGCCTCACGGAGAGGGCCGGCCTGCCATCGGCAGCGGGCGGCATGACCCGGCCACGCGAGGGGACTTGACAACGTCCCACAGCCGCGGGGAGGCGGAGCTGCGGGCCACCCTGAGTCCGGCCACTGTGCCGTGTGAGGATCGAGTTGCTGCTGGTGCGTGGATGTCCTCACGTTCCGTGATGGTCAATGTGTGTGTCCACTTGCCTGGGCCACAGTGTCCAGATTTGTGGTCAAACATTATTCTAGATGTTTCTGTGGGGGGTGTTTTTGGATTCATTGACTTTGAGTAAAGCAGATTGCCCTCCCTCATGTGGGTGGGCCTCATCCAATCAGGTGAAGGTCTGAAGAGAAGAAGAGACTGCCCTCCCTCCGCGAGAGGGAATTGTGCCGTAGACCGGGGCTGAACTTGAACACGGAACTCTCCCTGGTTCTCCAGCTTGCGGGCCCACTTGCAGATTTTGGACTTGCCAATCTCCGTAGTTATGCAAGCTAACTCCTTAAAATCTCTCTCTCCACCCACCCTACTGGCTCTGCTTCCCTGGAGGATCCTTATGAAAATAATATACCTTCTCAAGAGCGGGTGGCAGAGGAGGGAGGGCCCAAGCCTGGGGAACCCGACGCTGCCTGGAACGGAACCCTTTGGCATCCGGGGCGGCCCAGGAAGGGGGCCTCGCCAAGGAGCTGTGAGGAGCACAGAGGGTTCCGAGCAGGTGGAAGCAGAGCGGGAAACAGGGTGGTGTCTGGACGAGGCACCCAAGACCAAGCCGACCTCTGCCACATTCTCGCCAAGCCATCGTCCTGCATGTGCCTCAGTGTCCCCTCTGCCCGGGGTGCCTGTCAGGTGGACTTTGGGTCCTTTCTGTCCGGGATATTCAATGGCCTCCAGAGGGATGGAGCAGCAGTGACAGCTCACAAAGGCCCTGTCCCCCGCCTGTCCCCCCTCTGTAGGCACCTGCCAGGGACCGCCGCTCCCTCCCTCCAGTGAGGAGGGGGCAGAGCCGGTGGGAGTCCGGTCCGGGCCCTGCTTCAGTGGGCCTAGCTGTGGGGCCTTGGACGCACCGGTTTCAACTCAGCGTCCATTTCCCTCTCTCCCCAGCGGGCGGCGGTGCTGCCTGGCAGCTCGCTCAGGGTTAAGAGGGTGGTGATGCGGCCGGGCCTCCCGCGAACGCCTGGCATGGGCAGGTGGGAGGTGTCTGCCCTTGCCTTCCTTTTAGGGGCTCGCAAACTCCATCTCCCCACGGCCCCCCACGGGGCTTCTCGTGGCTGTTTCCCGAGGCCTCGCTCCTCGACGTGCAGGCAGCTGTGTCCCCCACGGGGTGTCTGCCTCGGTCAGACGGGTCAGACGGGTCAGACGGGTCAGGGCCCACCCACAGGCGCCACTGAACACGAGTCCCCTCTTTAGGGCCCTGTCTTCAGGCCGTGAAGTCCTGAGGCACCAGGGTTGGAACTCCAACATGGGCCTGGCCGGTTTGGCTCAGGGGATAGAGTGTCGGCCTGTGGACCGAAGGGTCCCAGTTCGATTCTGGTCAAGGGCATGCACCTCAGAGGCAGGCTCCACCCCAGCCAGGGCCCTGGTCGGGGTGTGTGCAAGAGGCAACCATCGATGTGTTTCTCTGACATCAGTGTTTCTCTGTCTTCCCTTCTCCCTAAAACTCACTGGAAAAATATCCTTGGGTGAGGAATGAAACAACAGAAAAGAGCTTCAACATGGGGATTCTGAGGACACACAGCTCAGTCATGAGACCTTGCTTGCTCTCCACCCCCTCATGGGGACACGGAGTCACCGAGAGGCAGATGACTCCCCCAGGGCCACATCCTGCTCCTCCTGGCTGTGTGCCAGGCAGGCCTGTCCCTCCCCCTCTCCCTCCGACCTCCACCCCTGCTGCTAGCCCATCCCCTCGGGCGCACCTCAGTGCCAGGGGCCTGGTGAGAGCAGCCGCATGCTCCGCTCCCGACCTCACACCGCATCGGCCGCCCCTTGGCGGTGGCCTCGGTGTAATCAGACCCCCAGTCAGATGCTGCGGAATTAGCAATCCTCCGCACGGTATAAACAGAATCTAAATCAAGTGCCGGGAAAGGATATTGCCTTTTAAATCGGCCCTGACAGCTGTGGAAAATATTATGCCCACGTAGATCCTTGCGCGCCAGACGTGAGTCCTCGCAGAGCCGGCGCCCCCGGCCCGCGCGCGGCTTTGCTTTATTATGGATTGCACGCACTGAAGTGAGAGCATAATCGTATTGTGCGCTGACCTCTGTTTTTATAGCCCTGTATAAACGGCAGTTACCGTATTAGACGAGCGATGTTTACAGACGGAGAAATAAAAACACGCCGGTTTACTGTGCGCGGAAACCCGAGAGCAGCCCGAGGCAGGGCCTGCGTTTTGTTCGTCAGAGGCCCCGTCCTGATGGGAGCAGACAGCCTGACAGGCACCGGGAGCAGGGCGACTCGGCTGGGCCCTGCCACCACCTCCCTCCCACCGTGGAGAGCCAGGCCGGGAGGGGGAGGGGTTGTCTCCGTGGGACACGGGTGGGCGGGAGGCTCTGGCCCGAGGGGGTGGCTTCTGTCTGGACCCGCAGGCTGAGCAGAGAGGACCGGGCTTGGGAGCTGTTTGGAGCTGGGTGGGTCCTGGCTCTGCTTCATGGTTCTGTGACCTTGAGCTTGACCCCTCGGAGCCTCGGTGTTCACATCTGGAACGTGGGGTGAAGATCCCCATCATAGGCCCTGAGGAATGAAAGGGAGGAAGCAGTGGGCGCTGGGCCTTGGGAAGGTCCCTGCTGTGTCCCTCCTCTCCCCCTGGAGGTCCTATTCTATGTGTCCCGTGGACCCGGATCCCGGGGAGAGCCTCTCACAGCCACGGCCGTGTCGTGGAGCCCACGTGGCTGCCGGAGGAGTCTCTCCATCTGCTTCTTTCCGCCTGACTCACGGAGGGAGGGAGGGCAGCTGGCCCAGTGCTCGGAGAGCGAGGGCGCCGGGAGGGACGCCGCCAAAGCAGCGACAGTCAGTTCCAGGGACAGCAGCCAAGGCAGGTTCAAGTGCGAGTTAACCTTTGAGTGAAAACCCAAAATAGCTCCCAAGAACAACTACACAGAAGCCTTGCAGAGAAGAGGCTGTCACATGGGGGGCGCGGGGGCAAAGGCGGGGGGCAGGCGGGCGTTTGAGGCAGGAGCGAGGGGCAGTGCTGGGGGTGAGGTCAGGAGTCCAGATGGGTGTGAGGCACCGTCTGCCTGCTGGCTGCCACCCTGGGCCGGGCACCAGGGGGCTAATGCTCACAATGGGCAGGCCGCTGGAAGCCTGGGGTGCTATGGTCAGAATGTCTGTGTCCCCCCTAATCCATGCGTGAAAACTCTGACCGACACTGTGATGGTATCTGGAGGCGGGGCCTTTGGGGGTGGGGCCCTGGCGATGGGATTAGTGCCCTTTCAGGAAGAGGGAGACCCCGAGCTTTCTCTGCTCACACCCAGAGAGGAGGGGAGCACCCAGACGGCGGCCACCCCCACCCCAGGCCTCCCGCCGTGGCACCTGCCACCCCCGAGTGTGGCATTGGAGGAGGAGGGAAGTCAGGGTTCTCTTCACACCCACAAGGGCCTGGAGCTCAGGGGCGGTCTCAGCCCGGTTCTGGAGGTTCCCAAGATGGACTTGAGACTCAATCCAGAGGCCTGGGGATGAGGAGGGCAGTCCTGGGGGCGGGACCTTGCTCGAGCTCCGACAAAGGAGGCGGTGGACCAGGGGTGGCCGCAGGGTCATCTGATGGGGAAGGTGTGTGGATCCTTCCTTCAGGCGAGGGTGTAGGCCCTGAGCCCAGGGCCGTGCTTCCTACCAGGCGATCTCTGCCCCCCCCCCCCCACACACACACACACTTCCCCACTTCCCCAGGGCCAAGGCCTGGAGCCACTTTGGGTCGTTATGTTACACTGTGTGTGGGGACGGAGGGGCATTCTCATGGGCAGAGGCCCGGACGCTGGTAAACATCCTGCAGTGAGGGCATCGAGTGCCCTCCCCCAAGAACGCTGGGCTGCACGTGTCCGCGGCCCTGTGCCCGAGGAGCCTGGGTGTGGGGTAGTGTCGGTGAGGCCCTCAGGGCCAGGCACCTTGAAGATGGGGCCACTGAGGCCCAGGGAGGGGAAGGGCTCCCTTAGGTCACAGGGTGAGTCAGGGACAGAGCCAAGCCCAGGACCCACGGGCTCCACCCCCAGTGCCTGTTCTCCTCTGCCAATCCGTTACCGCTCCCCTCGGAGACCCGCCTCTGCCTGCCCTGGCACTGGAGACGCTCTCGGCCCTGTCTGGCCAGGGGTGGCCATAACAGCCGGGTTAGTGTGGATGTGCTCCCTGCTTGCGGATGGCCGCTGGGGGCACCTTCTCTTTTTCACTCTCCCCTCCAGAGTCTAGACGAGGGGTGGGCAAACTTTTTGATTCGAGGGCCACAATGGGTTCTTAAACTGGACCGGAGGGCCGGAACACAAGCATGGATGGAGTGTTTGTGTGAACTAATATAAATTCAAAGTAAACATCATTACATAAAAGGGTACAGTCTTTTTCTTCAATAGTTTTATTCATTTCAAACGGGCCGGATCCGGCCCGCGGGCCGTAATTTGCCCACGGCTGGTCTAGACCAGTGATGGCGAACCTCTGACACGTGAACTCATTTTTTTTGGTTGATTTTTCTTTGTTAAATGGCATTAAATATATAAAATAAATATCAAAAATATACATCTTTGTTTTACTATGGTTGCAAATATCAAAAAATTTCTATATGTGACACGGCAGCAGAGTTAAGTTAGGATTTTTCAAAATGCTGATGCGCCGAGCTCAAAAGGTTCGCCATCACTGCTCTAGACTGAACTCAAACCAGACTCGCCCTCTCCACTGAGTCCTCCTCTGGCATCTGCCTCACAGCCAACCCAGCGGGGGCTCCAGGACCTGCCTGCGCTGTTTTCCCAACTCCTTAGGAGCCCATCGTTATTCCCAAATAAGGAGCTAAAAGGGGCAAATACCCAAAGATAGCGAACTGGGGCTCAGACCTCCTCACCCACCTCTCCTCCCTCCGTCCCGGACACACCAGGGGGTACCTGCCCCCGGAGGCCACTTCTCCCCTGGAAACCTGCAGGGACCCAGAGCCTGGTCGGCCCTCACTCTCCGCGGCACAGGGACCGCGCGGGGCGAATGCGCACGGAAGGCGGGCAGACGGCGCCCGACCGGGTCTCACCCTGCTCCAGGCCCGAGGAGCCCCCGCCCGCCGCCCGCATGTGACCTGAGCCTGGGCGAGGGCCCTCCCGGCGCCTGCCTCTGTGTCAAAGGAGACATCGGGGCGCGGCCACGTGCAGAGCCCACCCGTGTGGAGGGTGGAGGCAGGTCAGGGCTTGCGGTCTTGGGTCTGCGTGGCCACCGGCTGTGGGTTATGGGGAAAGGGCGACAGGGCGCGCAGACCGGCTCTGGTCAGGCTGCGTTCAGAGGCGGGCTCCGCCCTCCCCGGCGCCCGGGGCTGGCAGGGCCTTCGCTCGCTGGCCCCTATGTCCTGTCAGGAGGATGGGTACGGTCACCTCTCACGGAGCCGTGGCGAGGACCGATGGGAGGGATGGGCATGGCGCCAGCACAGCGCTGTGGCGACAGGCCCTCCAGGAGTTAGAATCCTCCTCCCGGGACCCACGGGCAGGAGCCGGTCTCGAGCGGCCTGGTGGCGCCAGCGTCCAGCCAGTGCCCGGCACGGGCGGGGCTCCGTCAGGGCTCGGCGGCCTTCCCTTTCCTTGCGTTTCCTGCGAGTCTTCTTGTCCAGGGACGTGTCTGTGGACAGGCCGGCGGCTGGCGGCCCTGGCGTCGGGGCAGGTTAGACGTGGGGCCTGGATGAGTGGGACGGGGCTCTCGCCTCCCTCTCCGGAGTGCTCTCTGCTCTCGGGCGGAGAGGCAGAGGGCCGGCGGAGCGGGCGGAGGCAGGCTGTGCAGGTGCAACAGGGAGGACTGGGCGTCTTTCGTCTGAAGAGCGTCCTTCCTCTGTCCTCCTCCTCCTCGCGGTTTGGAAGCCAGGCCCGTCAGTGTTGCCGCTGGAGCTGCTGTGGGCCGTCCGAGGGCGCGGTGGATGCGGAGACCTGCTGCGCCGGCCTCTCAGGATGCACCGAGCCCCCCTCCCGGACGCACCTAGCCCCCCTCCCGGGACGCACCTAGCCCCCCTCCCGGGACGCACCTAGCCCCCCTCCCGGGACGCACCGAGCCCCCTTCCCGGGACGCACCGAGCCCCCTTCCCGGGACGCACCGAGCCCCCCTCCCGGGACACACCGAGCCCCCCTCCCGGACACACCGAGCCCCCCTCCCGGGACGCACCGAGCCCCCCTCCCGGGATGCACCGAGCCCCCCTCCCGGGACGCACCGAGCCCCCCTCCCGGGACGCACGGAGCCCGAGTCAGGCTGCGCGGAGCCTGTGGAGGCTTTACGTGTCCCGCGGCCTCTCTGCTGCCTGAAGCGCCTGCAAGGAGAGGCGGCATTTTCCTGCTCGGCCGCTCTGACTCCCTCCGCCGCCTCCCGGCCTGTTACCCGTGACCTCGTGACCTCGTGACCTTGGAGGCGCTGGCTGCGCATCGGGCTGCCCTCCGACAGCAGACCCCCGACGCCGCGGACGCCGCGGGAAGCACAGGAAGAGCGCGATGGCCACCGCAGGCCGGCCGTGGAGGGAAAGAGTTCTCTCCCACCCTGGCCGGTGTGGCTCAGTGGCCCACAGACCGAAGGGTCCCGGGTTCGATTCCAGTCAAGGGCACGTGCCTTGTACCTCAGTTGCAGGCTGGATCCCTGACCGGGGAGCCAGTGCGGAGGCAGCCAATGACGTGTGTCTCTCACATCGATGTTCCTCTCTCTGTCGCGCCCCCTCCCTCCCACTCTCTGTGAAAATCAATGGGAAGTATCCTGGGGGGAGGATTAACACAACAGCACCAACCAAGAGTTCTCGCCCACCCTGTCCCCTGGCAGCAAGCAGTCCCCGTGCTCTCAGGAGGGGCTGGCGCTGCCCGCACGTGATGGGCACACAAGCTCCTGCCAGGCCGGGATGTGTGGGAGGAAGGGGGGGCAGAGAGAGGGCTGCTGGGAGAGAAACCCTTCGGGCTCTGGGTTCACAGAGTTTCGGGGTGGGGGGCCCTGGTGCCCAGCCTCCGTCCCCTGTGCTGCTCCAGGGCGCGGTGCTGCACACCCGGGGACGGGCTGCTTGCCGGGAGCTCCGCTGACCTGTGGACACGGCCGTCTGCAAGGCTGCGCCCCTCAGTCTGCGGTTTGGGGACAGAACGGACCGCCCCCTTTCTGAAGGACAGCCCTCCAGAGGCAGCCGTGCCAGGCGCGTCTGAGCTCCAACTGCACTTTCCGTGCCCCCCTGGCTGACGTGCGGGCAGCTCGCGGGGTGGAGCTGCGCGGGGCACAGGAGCCTGCAGGACGGGAAGGGCCCTAGAAGGGGCCTCGTGGGGACATGTGCGGCACAGGGCATCCCCCGGGGGCCCCGGGAGGTGGCTCCGGGCAGCTGTGGGCAGGGGCCCCCGGGGACCCCAGGAGGTGGCTCTGGGCAGCTGTGGGCAGGGGCCCCCGAGGACCCCGGGTGGTGGCTCCGGGCAGCTGTGGGCAGGGGCGATGGCGGGGGAGGGGCGATGGCTCAGGTGGAGCTGGGCCCCAGAGAGCTGCCTGCCCCCCGAGCAGCCCACCCCCGTGTCTGACACGTTGTGGTTCTGGGCGAAATGACTTCTGAGGAAGGCGGGCCCCTCGGAAGACGCGGGTGCAGCCTGCAGCCCCAGGGCGCGGCCGCCGCAGCCTCCTCGTCACTGCCCGTGGGCCTCTGGCTCCATTGCCGCCCTCGGCTGGCCTCCATGTCGCCCCACGGCTCGTCTCTCTCTCTGTCATACGGCCCCCAACCCCCCGAGGCTTCTGCAGGGTCAACCCACTCGCAGGAGGCGGCTCCGTCCCCCGTGGCCTCTCGTGTTCTGGGCCCTCTGGTCCCGGGACCACACGTGCTGACCCGCACGCACCCACACGCAGCACCCGCCCCCCCGCCTCCCCATCCCCCCCAACTCCACTACTTGTTCCTGAACTACCTGGGAGGCCACGCTGGGTCCCCGCCCCGCGGGCGGGTGGATTCCTTCCCCTGGTGTTTGTTTGCTTTCCCCTCCGTCCTGTAAACACGGGGAGCCCAGCACGGGGAGCCCAGCCGCAGCCGCTGCTGGAGAAGCTCGATGAGCGACCCTCAGGGCAGCGGTGGGTTCCGTGGGGATCCCGCAGGCGGACCCTCCCTGGAGAGCGAGGGGCTGGGGCGGAGGAAGGGGGTGGCCTACCTGCCCGGGGCCCGGAAGCCTGAGGCCCAGCCCTGTCCGCCTGCCCCGGGCCCCTCCTGGGCTGGGGCGCTGAGGGGCCACCTCCCTCCGGGGCGCCGCTGGCAGATGTGGGCACAAGCCTCGCCCCGCCCCCCAAGCTGGCCATGAGCAGGGTCTCCCCAGATGCAGCCTTGGGCCGCGGCCCGTCCGGCCTGGGTCAGGCGGACACTTGTGTGGCCGGTTGGTCCCGTGGCTGGTTGGTCCCATGGCTGGTTCTGCTGGCTGTTCCTGCCCCTGACCTTCTGGGGCCGCAGGGAAAGGCGGGGCCGCAGCGGGACCCTGGTGAGTCCTGGGGGGACGGGCCCCACCCCGCGGGGGCACTTGCCCTCACGTGCAGACCCCTCACCCTCTCAAGGCCCCTACCCCTGAGCTCCCCAGTCCCGCCTCCTCTCCTGGGGGCTCACTCACACAGCACTGAGCCCGCACACGTCTGTCTGACAGTTTTACACACTCCCACACATGATCCCAGGGACAGCTCCACATGCACACAAGCACATGCACACATGCATAAGCACACACACACATGCATGTACACACAAACATGTACACCTGTATGTATGCACACACACATGTGTACACAGACACACACGGGCACCCGCCCCTCCACAGCGCACTCTTTTCCTCCCCAGGGGTGAGCGAGGGGGGTGTCCCCCCTGAACGCCCCACGTGTCCCCCGCAGCGCCAGCCTCCCCTCCCGCCCGCACACACCGTCCCCCCGGCGCCCACAGCCTGAGTCTCCTTTGGGAACCCGGCCGGCTCCAGGCTCCCTGTGTAGGGTTCAGGGGGCCCAACCCCACCAGGGACCCCAGGAAGGGAGCCGGACCTGGCCGAGCAGAGGTCAGCCTGCTTCTGCCCGCACCCCGGCACAGGGATGGGCGGCCCTGGCCTGGAACTTTCCAGAAAGAGGCCGTCCCTCAGCTGCACCGGGGGACTGAGAGCCCAGAGAGGCGCGGAATGAACCCGCAGGGCGGAGCAGGGTCCAGACTGGGGGGTTCCCTCTGGCCCCCTGCGCCCTGGTCCGCCGGTGCCCGGCCTGGAGCCGCCCTCCGAGGCCTGACGGGCACTGAGCGACCTCCCTTCGCCCAAGTGAGTGTGGGGTGGACTCTGGCCCCGGCACCAAGGCGCCGAGCGCACAGTGGGGCCGAGCTGCGCCAGGCGAGGCAGCTTGGTGTGGGAAGAGGGAGCGGGTCTGGTTAAGGGGCTGAAGTCAGGCTCTGCGTCCGGATCTGCTCCTCCTGTGGCCCCCCCCCCCCCCCTTTGGGCAGCTCCGGCCGCTTCCCTCCTGCCGGCCGCCAGGCTGCGGGTCGCTCGGAACCTGAGGCCTGACTCCCAGGTGCGGCCGCCGCTCTGGGGCCCTCGGACAAACGCACCGCCTCAGCGCTCCCACGGCCAGACATGAGCTGGCTCCGCGCTTTCCCGGAGCCCCAGCCGGTAGGGGGACCAGCCTTCCTGCCCCCTGGACCCACCTCCTCTACTCGTTCTTCCTGGGACACCTTGGAACGAACAACTGCCCCAGGCCCGGCCGGCTCTGCTTCTGGGGATTGCAAACGCGGACGGTGATTTCGAGGGTCAAACGGGACAGTCCGCCTCGAGCCGCGCACATGCCTGCGAACAGCAAGTCTCAGTAACCGGGGTCATTGAGCGGCACCGTGGCCCTGACATCGCCACCGTCACCGTCACTGTCACCGTGATCGTCAGAGTCATGTTTCCTCCTTGGACTGAGCTGCCTAACGTCACAGACTCACCCAGCTCCCCCTCCTCCTTCCCCTCCTGCCCCCCCCCACCCCGCCCCGCTCCTCCCCTGCATGGAACTGGCTGCAGGCACCCCACATGGTTGTGCTCCAGATCAGCTGCCAATCAGATGTCCCGGGAACTTGTCCCCCGTCCTGGCACCTGCCAGGGGCCCGGCTGCAGCTGCTCTTTCTGCTTTTCTGCCTTTGAACTGTAAGGTAGGGGCTCAAGTGTCCCCCCTTGGAGCAAGGCCAGGGGAGCCTCCCCCGCCCCCCGTGAGCCCTGCCATCCCTCCAGCCGGGGTTCCTGTGGGAAGATTCAGGGACTTGCAGGAGGCAGTCATTTTCTGGGCCCAGATGGCTGCACCCCCAGCTCTTCCCCGAACAAGATGCAGGTCCCTCCTGCTCCGTGGCCCAATGATTAAAGCAAACGCATTCAAAGTAAAGCGTTGCGCCAAATCAAAGGGAAAACGAAGCATGCATAAAACCCCAGAGTTTAAGTTTCCTATTGGAATATCAAAAGAATATTGAAATATAGGAATATCAAATACCAATGGGCTCTTTTCTCATGTTTTGCATTTACAGACTCAATTTCAATGGGCCTCGCCTGCTGTCTCGACGAGGCTCCCGTGGAATCTAAACTGCCGGGGTTTACAGGAAACAGACCGGGAGCCGGGCAGATAGGTCTGCTCCCCCTTCCTCACCGCTGTCGGGGCGAGTGCAAGGGGCCGCCACCTTCGCTGGTTTGTCAGTCAAGGCACCAGGCCTCGTGGGGGCGCTCCCTGTCCCCTGTCACACCAGGTGTCGGGGGACGCAGAGTCAGGGATGGGGCCGTAGGTCATTGTCCTGCCTTAAGGAATCTCAGTCCGTCTGCTGAATAAGACGGGCCCTTAGCATAGCAGCCAACGTTCACCAGAGAAGCAATAGTTACTACGTGTGTGTGTGTGTGTGTGTGTGTGTGTGTGTGTCTACCTGTCACCCCTCTCTCTATCTCACCTAGCTCTATATCCATCCACCTAGAGATTTATTTCAGGACATTGGCTCATGTGATTGTGGGGCAAAACCTGCATGTCAAGCCAGCAAGGTGGACATTCCAGCAAGAGTTGATATTGCATCTTTTTAAAAGATATATTTTTATTGATTTCAGAGAGGATGGGAGAGGGAGAGAGGGATAGAAACATCAACGACGAGAGAGAATCATGGATCGGCTGCCCTCGCTCCCAGGGCCTGGCTCCCGGCTCCCGGGTGAGGCGCAGCATCTCCGCAGGACGGAGCGCCGCCAGGCCCCTCGCCCAGCTCCGGCTGCGAGTCTCTGCCGCAGGCCAGGGGGCTGCGGGGTCTGGGCCGCCTCCCTCAGCGAGCCCCACAGGTGAGGAAGCTCTACCCGGGGAGGCAGGCCCGGGTTCCCGGCCCCGTCGCCAGCTTGCTCACAAGGTGCAAATTCCACTAACGGGGGATCGGCGTGAGCGGGCGATCTTGAGCGACTCAAGGAGCTGGAACAGGCACCCATAAGGCTGTCCACCGAACCACAGGAGCAGACCCGTTCTCCTCGGTGCACGGACCACACGCTAGGCCGGAAAACAAGCCTCCACGATTTAAAGATGGTTGGAACAACCCCTGCTCTCTGGCCATCAGGGAATGGCATCGGAAAGCAGTAGCAGGAGGAGATTCGGGAAATTCACAAACACATGGACATGAACCTATTCCTACATGGCCAGTGGGTCAGAGAACAAATCACAAGGAAATTAGAAACGATTGTGAGACCAGCGACAGCGAGGATGCAACCCACCAACGCCCGTGGCCGGAGCGGTGCTGGAGGGACATCGCAGGTGCGAAGGTCTGTGCTAAGAAACAGGACCTTAGTAACCATCAGCACCCCCGAGAGGAAGTAAATACCACAGAGAATGGACAGACAACAGAGGAAAACCATGGCAACCAAACGCTGGGCCTGGGAAAAGACCCGCCACGTCGACACACCTTTAGGAGACTGACCAACACGAAGAGAAGAGCCCGGCGGGCGTGGCTCCGTGGGTGAGCGTCGACCTAGGAACCAGGAGGTCAGGGTTCAATTCCCGGTCAGGGCATGTGCCCGGGTTGGGGGCTGGATCCCCAGTGGGGGGCGTGCGGGAGGCAGCCGATCCATGATTCTCTCTCATCATGGATGTTTCCATCTCTCTCTTCCTCTCCCTTCCTCTCTGAATATATATAAAAAATTTAAAAAGAGAGAAAAGATGCAAATGGCTGAAACCAGGAAAGAAAGAGGAGACATCACAATGGACTGTTCAGAAATAACAAGGACCACCAGGGCGGACTCTGTATGCGCCCACGGGTTCGATAGATAACATGGGTGACACGGACCAATGGTTAGAAACAGCGGTCGCCACCTGGTGGTCCCTGAGGTCCGAAAGGTTGGCGACCGCTGGTCAGAAACACACCACACCAAAACCGAGCTGAGAAGAAACAGGGGATCCGAATGGACCTCTGCCAACTGAGGACACTGAATTCGCCATTTAAAAACGTACACAAAGGAAACAATCAATCAAACGTTTAAAGAAGAATCGATACCAATTCTTCCAAAAACGGAAGAGGAGTAACCGCTTTCCAGCCACCATTCCCCGACACCCAAACCAGACACACTCTGTACACGCAAACGACAGACTTAGGTCACTTACGGATATCGAGGCAACATTCCCAGCGACATGATTGCGAACCAACCTGGTAAGACATGAAAAGGACTGTGCACCAGGGCAGGCGGGGTGCGTCCGGGAGTGGGCCGGGCGCGGGCGGGGAGGGAAAGGAGGGGGGAGGGTCAGGCAACTCCGAGGTTTTGGCCTGAGAAATTCATGCCGGGCCCTGAGGTGGAAGACAGAACCATGTCAGTCTGGGGGGAAAGCTAGGAGTTCTGGGTGGACAGGTGTGACCGGCGGGAGACAGCCTAGCGGAGGCCGCGGCGACCACATGCAGGCGGTGACACGGGCACCAGGCCTGGGAGGAGCTTCTGCTGCTGCTCTTCCTTCCATGTTTTTATTGACTTCAGAGAGGAAGGGAGAGAGAGAGAGAGAGAGAGAGAGACATCAATGATGAGAGGGGATTATCGATCGGCTGCCTCCTGCACGCCCCACACTGGGGATCAAGCCTGCAACCTGGACATGTGCCCTGACTGGGAATCGAACCATGACCTCCGGGTTCATAGGTCAACGCTCAACCACTGAGCCACACCGGCCGGGCTCCCTTCCATTCTGTAAATGAGAAAAGCAAGGCTCGGAAAGGTGACGGTACTCCTTAAGGGGACCCGTCCTGGTGGCAGCCAGGAAGGAGCCAGCTCTGGAGACTTCGCCGAGCAGCTGGATTCCCCAACGGGCCGCCCCGGGACTGGTGTTTGGGCGAGAGAACCCCGGCTCTGCAGGCGGAAGCCATGCTGAGCGGAGGTCTCTCCTCTTCGCTGCCGGAAGCACCCTGCCCGGCACACTCCCTGACGGTCTGCAAGATGCCCCGCGGGTTCTCTCCGCGTCGGCCAGCTGCCCCTGCCCCTGCCCCCTGCCCCGAACCCCAGCCCCCAGCCCCCTGCCCCTGCCCCGAACCCCAGCCCCAAGCCCGGGGAAGGGATGGCGTCAGGCACGGCTGGATCCTGAGAGCCGCACACGATGCTGGGACGCGTCTCTCGGCTTCAAGCCCCACATCCTATCCGCTCAGTCGCCCTGACAAGAAGAGCACTTCACCATAGGGAGACCCTTGGGCCAGGCTCGAGCCACCTGTGGGCTCCGGGGACGAGGCTCCGGGGCGAGGCCCTGATTCAGGCCCTCTCAAAGCACCACGGGAACAAGAAGAGGGAGGTGCTGGCAAGCGAGCACGGCGGATGCTCGCGGCACCTGCCACAGCGGGCTGTGTGGTGGTTTGGGGGGGAAACGCTGCATCCTAGCTCCCCCTCTTAGAAACCCACATGGCGCCTCGCTAGATTAAAGCCTCTGAGAAGTCCTTTAGAAAAGGATTAAAACCCTTGGAAAAAGTTAACCCGCATCTCATAAGCACGTTCGTTTTGTTTTGAAGTCTACTAATGAGCGTCCTAGGAGCCCCGATTTTGGGAGAGGATTGGGAAGTGCCGGGCCACGCGCCCCTGCTCCCAGGCCCCGTCTCCCACGTTTGTGAACCCTTCAAGGTTGCAGAGAAGGAAGGAAACAAAGGGCACCCTGTGCACGTGCCCAGCCATCTCAGGGCGCCGTGTGGCCTAGTGGCGGCAGGGGTGCGAGAGGCGGTGTGCCCAGTACGCCCACCGCCCACCGATGTGTTGGCTGAAGTAGGGACCTCCCGACCCCTCACAGATGTGCCCTCGAGATTGTCAGAGAGTGGAAACGGCACCCCCGCCCCCACCCCGACCCCGGAGCCCAGGCGCCTGAGTGCACAGCCTGGGTTATGAGACGGTTGGGAGTGGAGACCAGGCCTCTGGGAGTCTCTGGGGTGGGTGCGCGTTCACAGACTCGAGCCTAAGAGTGCGTGTGTGTATGTTTCGGATTGTCTCGTGCAGATGGAACCCCATAGGCTGGGCTCAGCCTCCAGATCCCCATCTTGAGATAAAACGGGGCAATTACTGAGCGAGCGGGCCATCTCCTGGAACCGCTTCGGACGCCGGCAGCCGCGACCGAGGCTCTGATGGGACGGAGCTGGTCCAAGAATGTTCCCCAAACCGTGATTGCATCAGCCCTGCCTCAGGGAGCGGGCACCCAGGCTTCCTACCGCGGGCGGCTGCTCCCTTAGACAGCAGCTGGAGCCCCAGCACTCTGCCCGTGGGCCCGCACTTGGGGTGTCTCTGCCCCCCTCAATGGTGGCCAGCCTAGTCTCTCTTTGTCCCCGAGGAAGGGAGAGTCGGCTTCCAGGACTGCTCAGGCCACCGCAGCTAAAGGGAGGAGGAGACGCCAGGACCTGGCTGCAGAGCTCTCAGGAACTCGCTTCCCTTGCCCACCATCCCCCGCCCCCCCCAGACCCTCAGCTTTCTGCCCAGGGACCTTTACAGTCCTAGTATAGACCCGTCTCTCCCTCTTCACTGCAGGAAGGTTGTTGAATAGGGAATGAGAAATATCAATGATGAGAGAGAATCACGAATAGGCTGCCAGCGAGGGCGGCTCAGTTGGTTGTGTGTGGTCCCGTGCACCCAAAGGTTGCTGGTTCAATTCCTGCTCAGGGCACATGCCTGGGTTGTAGGTTTGATCCCTAGTTGGGGAGCATATGGAAGACAACCTATTGATGTTCTTCTCTCTTTCTCTCTCTCTCTGTTCCTCTCTCTAAGCATGTCCTTGGTTGAGGATTTAAAAAAAAAAAAAAAAGAGCCCTAGCTGGTTTGGCTCAGTGGATAGAGCATCGGCCTGCAAACTGGAGGGTCCCGGGTTCGATTCCAGTCAAGGGCACATGCCCAGGTTGCAGGCTAGATCCCCAGGAGGGGGCGTGCAGGAGGCAGCCAATCAATGATTCTCTCTCATCATTGATGTTTCTATCTCTCTCTCCCTCTTCCTTCCTCTCTGAAATCCATCTTAATATATAAAAAGCCAGGGGTCATCATGACTGAAACAACCAGACGGATGACCAAATAGCAGGCTGCGTGGGGTGACCAGGCCAGCAGGGGGGTAAGTGAGGGATGACCAAAGGACTGAGCAGCAGGCTGCGTGGAGCAACCAGGCCAGCAGGGGGGCAGTTGGGGGCAGCCAGGCCGGCAAGGGGGGCAGTTAGGAGTCAGCAGTCCCAGATTGTGAGAGGGATGTTCGACTGCCCTGGGATCAGACCTAAACCAGCAGTCGGACATCCCTTGAGGGGTCCTGGATTGGAGAGGGTGCAGGCTGGGCTAAGGGAACACCCCTCCATGCACGAATTTCGTGCACCAGGCCTCCAGTAATAATAATAAAAAAGACACCACAGCCTTGGGGCATCTTTAGGAAATCTGTCCCTAACTCTCCCTAAAGCCAGGGCGAAACAGAAGTTCTGATGATCAAAAGCTTCCACGAAAGTGAGAAGATGAGCCCAAGATAGAAAAGATGTTTGTAAAACACAATTGACAAAAGACTGACATGCAGAACACATTGTCCCATAGAAACATCATGGAAAGTACACGTGTGGCTTTATAATTTTTGGTAGCCTCCATAAAAAAGGGAAGTAACCGGTAAAATTAGTTTTAATGAATGTTAACAATATGTAGTGTACATAGTAAGGTGTTAATGGAAAATATTTAAACTGCTTCAGCTTTTAAATGTAAATAAACCCATTAAAATTCAGAATTCAGCTCCACAGTGGCCCTAGTCACATTGTCCATGTGGTGGCGGCTCAGCCGGCGCTCTGAGACTGCCCAAACTTCCAGCTTTTGGAGGGAAGATCACATTTTTTAATGATTCAGACACATACACTTTCTCGGTTTCTTGTGCTTGGAAAACAAGAACAGAATTATTTTATTTTGGAACCTTAGATTTTTATTTTAAAAGCAACATAACAACTGTAAGAATACTTTGAATAGAGAAAAAAAAATCGCCCATATTCCTACCTTGCTCCTCCCCAGGGAGCCCAGGTACACACCCTCCACACCACACATCCCTCACACAGGTGTGCACACACATACACAGTCCCATCTGACACATCAGACAAGGTTAAGTTCAACAACCTTCCCTCAAACACCCTCCCAGAGCCCTGTGCTTATCGTCAGCATGTGGTACACAGTAAGTGCTCAATAAAGGCTTGTTGAGTGAGTCGCCCCTGCAGCCCTGTCAGTTTCGCACTGTAACGCCTATTATTACAGCCAAGCGCACGGCCAGCTTGCAGCGCGGTCCTCAGCCCCACAGGCTGACGAGGATTCCAGAGTACACGGGTCCATCACCAAAGCTCTACACGTGCTGTACTTGCCGGCGAGGCTGCCAGGGACCTCGCTCCGCACGGAGCGTGAGCGACTGATTGCGTCTGCAGCACACGTCTCCAGGGTGGTCAGGCCAGGCCGACACCTGGGATCCTACTCACAGCTCCTGAGCCACGTTGCCAAGCTGCCCTCCACCAAGGTCATAGGCCCGTCCCGCCTGCCAACAAGCCCCGGGTTCCAGTCCCATCGCCGGCAGTCGGGTCCTGGGAAAGCGATTCCTTCCGCTAAGTGCAGGGTGTTGGTTACAGATTGCATTTGGCCCGGGGTTTGTATTTTGCTTCCTCGGACTTGCGTGCCTTTTCCTTTGCAATGCTCCCTTTGGCTTCAAAGCTTAGAAAGTAACGACTTCTCCAGGAGCCTGACACACACTTGATGGTGTTTTCTGCTCGGCTGTGGGGATAATGTCGTTTTTTATGGGAAGCATTTTTATTGGGAAAACTAGTCCAACAACACAGTGGAACATTTTGAAATGAAGAGAATGGTTCCTTCCGATGCGACCACCCCGTTGGACTGCCGTCACTGTGGGCCTTTCGGGGTTTTCCGTCTGCACACACACCTCGCATGGCCCTCCGCATGGCCAGGCGGGACGCGCGCCTGCTCTTTCACTTAGCGTGACAGCGTGGCCGTTCTCCCACGTGGCCTCCTGGGTTCCCCAGGAATGATCTCAGTCGCTGCCTAATGTTTTATTACGTGACTGTGCCTTACCACTTGATTAACCGATGCCGAATCGTAATGTAAATATCTGATATGCAGGATGTATTTTCATTGTTACAAATTGAACATAATTAAAGCATAGTGATTAATCACAAAAACAATATGTAATTATATATGTTTTCCAAGAATGTGGTCTTAGGTGACCCCTGTGAAAGGGTCGTTCGACCCCCAAAGGGGTCGCGACCCACAGGTTGAGAACCGCTGCTGTCAAGGGTATAGCCCACAGCAGACACAGTGGCCCGCACAGCACCCCGCGTCCTGTGAACAGTGCCGAGGGTCGGCTCGGCCTTCAGATGACTTTCCCAGGTGCCCTTGCAACTGGCCGAGCCCTTTGCCTGTATGAGAAGCACACGGCAGCCTGAGCTGCAGGCAGCTGAGAACACGATCGCTCTCTGGCTTAAAGGGGAGCGGCTGGGAGACCAGGCGGATGGGAGCCACCCCTCGGGCTGCAGAGCGGACAAGAGGAGGGCCTGGCCACCGCGGACATCATGGCGATGGGCCTCACCCTGGACCCCATGTATGGGCTCTGGGGATGTCTCTCACCAGCCTACCATTCTTGACGTGAATCGGCACGTCATCATGTCAGATCCCTGTGTGTCCAGAGTGGGCGGAGGACTGGGGGGTGTTCTGGGGGGTGGGGGGAGTGACATGGATTAAGCATCTCTTAGACACACACCGGGCGCCTTCCACCCGGCATACCCCCGCTCCTCACGGACAGCTAACGAGGTGGCTATGATTATGCCCATTTTACAGACCAGGAAGTAGGGCGTGGGCTATCTTTCTGGGTTTTCTGACGATGGCGGGGGAAATCAGATCTCTCTAACTGGAAGTGCCCCCATCTCTCTGCTCCTCAGAGAAACCTGGCTGCACCCGGGAACGGGGGGCCCCCATTCAGGCAGAAAGCCAGCGCCGTCGAGGCCCGGAGTGCTGGGGTCCCACCCCAGCTGGTCCAGGGGCCCCCAAAGGTGTGGATGGAGTCGGCGAAGAAGGAATGACATAGAGACAGCGTTCAGTTGATCAGCAGCCTAGCCAGGATCTCTAGCCAGGATCTCCAGCCAAGTTCTGGTCTGGATCTCCAGCGAAGTTCTGCTTCGGATCTCCAGCCAGGTTCTGTGTCCATGTTCTCTTGCTAGGTTCTCCAGCCAGGTTCTGTCCAGGTTCTCCAGCCAGGTTCAGTCACCAGGTTCTCTTGCCAATTTCTGTAGTCAGGTTCAGTCCAGGATCTTTTGCCATGTTCTCTCCAGCGAAGTTCTTCTGTCTGTAGGTTCTGTGTAGGTTCTGTCTTCTCAGTCCTGTCTTCTAAGTTCTGTCTCTTGCTGTCTTATTACATCTGTATTTATACCAGTTGATTCCAATCCTATCAATCTCTATTACAAAGGTTAAGGCGTTTCTTATCTCCATTCCAGGGAGTAAAGATTATGTAGCTTAAGCATGATTGTTCGTAGTTAAAGTGATTAATTACCCACCTGGCACTTAGTTAAGAGGTTTTATTCCCTCCCTAACTTCAGGGGAAAATCCCTACCTGGGGAAACAACCTTTCTCAGAGAGGAGACCTTGGTTAAAACACATAGTGCCAAGAAGGTGAGCAAACATATTAAGAACAGTGAGCAAACATATTAAGAACCATATATGCCAGGTCCCTTGAAACAGCAAGCATGGACCGGCTCCCGGCACCGGAGGGGATGTGTCTGCGTCTGAGCCCACCTCCCCGCCAGCAGGTTCTCTCCAAACTCCCTGTCACAACCGCGCCCACTTCTGGTTCTAACATTTCCCTTCGCCTCACCTTGTTTTTTTTCTTTCTTTCCCTGATTTCAAGAGCATAAGTGTCCATTGCAGAAAATTTGTACAACACAAGGGGGAAATTAACATCATCCAGAATCTCATTCCTGGAGTTAATCACCAAGAACATGTTCGTGTGGTTTCCTTCCAGTCTTTTCCCCCCATGTTGGTACTCCGTACTTGCTTAACGTACAATTTCTTCCTAGCGCCCGCCACACTGCCTGGCTAGGAAGCCTTCCACAAACGCACGTTCAACGAGTGGATAAGTAAAGCGGGGACACTGTGTCCCGGGTCGAGCAGAGTGCCTGGCACATGCTGGGCCATCCACGCATCTCTGTCAAATAAAAAAATAAGAAAATAAATGAACTCTTTAATCTCAGTCCATAGCCTGGTTCATAGGAGCTGCTCATTAAAATTAAAGAAAGCACCTGAGTGCTGTTTTTTCATAACATTGTGTCGGGAGCATGCTCTCATTTCATCACCAACTCTTCCTTGTTGCTCCTTTTAGTGACTGCATAACCTTCCACCACTTACTCTTTACTGGCCTCCTGCTGCTGCTTGCTAAAGAGTTTAACATGTGCCATCTACATATACAAAATCCTAATATGCAAATAGACCAAATGGCGGAACAACCGAACAACCAACCAACCAGTCACTATGATGTGCACTGACCACCAGGGGGTGCGCACAGAACATGGCGGGCGTTGGCAACAGGCAGCAGAGCATGGAACATGGCGGGCATCGGCCGCGGTGGGATGGTGGAGCAGGTGAGTCGGGCGCCAGACCAAGGCGGGGCACCAGTCGCTGTCATGCAGGCGTGCCTCTGGTGGTTACTGAAAATTCTTTGCTCCCATGCGCCAAGGTCCTGCTGGGTGCTCACACCTGCTGCTGGTGCCTGCACCTGCTGCCAACGTCGGCCCCGCTCACACCCACTGATGGCACCCAGCGTTGGCAAGCGGCGGCTGCTGGCCCTGATTGCCCTTCAGGGCTTCTCCACCTCCTCCTGCTCCTGAGGGACGATCGGGGCTGGCAGCTGTCTCTCGCACCCGCTGTTGGCGACGGCCCCATTCACACCCACTGCTGGTGCCAGAGCTGCTGCTCGCACCCACTGCCTGCACCGGCCCCAATCACTCTGCATCGTCAGTGGGTATGAGAGGGGCTGGAGCTGTCCGTGTGTGGGATCAGCGCCAGCAGGAGCGGGGCTGCAAGCAGACAGGGACTGGGGGCCATGCGGGAGGGGTCGGGCAGGGGCACGGACAATGGGCTGAGACCCGCCCCTGTGCCCCCCAGAACCTTGGGGCCCACGGTTCCTTTAAGGTGCACGAGTTTGTGCACTGGGCCCCTAGTTGTTATATAAAGTGTACGGCTACCATCTCTGTGCCTAACTGCTTGTATATATTTTAACCAGGTTCCTCGTGTGAAGTTGTTGGGTCGCCGGTTTCCGACACAGCACGACTGACATGATTCAAATGCTTTGTTCAGCTCCAGGTCCAGATCAGCAGGGCGCACCCCCGTCTGTTTCCTTTGAGCTCAACATGGCTGAACACCACCAGCGCTGTTGTTTCCTCAGCACAACTGCGTCTCGCTGACAGCTACACACTACAAGGGGCCTCGGGTGAGCGAGCTGGGGGAGGCCCCCAGGTGATTCCCAAGTGCACGCGGTCGTTCCCTCCCAGGACGGCTTTCCTGCCGCGGCCTCCCTCCTCTGCACGCGAGAGGAGGAGGGAGTCTCTTGGCAGCTCTG
Source organism: Myotis myotis (assembly GCF_014108235.1). Lineage (NCBI taxonomy): Eukaryota > Metazoa > Chordata > Mammalia > Chiroptera > Vespertilionidae > Myotis > Myotis myotis. The sequence continues at coordinate 600,972 of NW_023416369.1, read as the reverse complement.
TCTGCCTGGCGGGCTGCAACCCGGTCCCCTCCGGTGTCCCAAGGAATGTGGGTTCTTTGTGTCAAGTGCAAGCCCACTGGAGAGTTAATTATGTGGCTTAATTGTGCTTAACACCCTTCCAGCCCAGCTCTGACAAGGGCCTCACCTTTGAGTAACAATTAAAACAAATGCTGGCTTGTAGCCGACATGGTAATTTTCGAGTCAGCCTCACATGCCCCGGCGCCTTTGAACCTCACCAGATTCCTGAGCGAAGGAGGTGTTGCTATCTTGCCAGGTTTTGAGAGAAGCGTGAGATTCGGGCGTTCTGCCGACTTGTCCGTGGTCACGTGGTCACACACCGGTGGGAGGGACCAGGACTTGAACTCGGGTTTTCCGGCTCCAGTCCCAGCGTTTCCTGCTGCCCTCAGGAGGGATAAAAGCCCGCACCTGTCAGAATGAGCAGTGCCCACGCCCTATCGGATCTTCGCTCCTCCCAGCCCCGCTACAGTGAGGGTCATGTGACTGGTTCTGGCCAATGGGGTGTGAGCGCAAGTGGCTGACACCTGTCATTCCAGGCGGAGGCCGGAAGGGCTCTTCTGTGATTGGTGCGCCTGTCCCCCCTCCCTGGGCTGAGGGATCTGCGGGGAGGACCGATGTTGAGATGGGGGCCACGCAAAAGAAGCATCCTGAACCCCGAGCTGGCTGCCCTGGAGGACCGCCCGCCCTGCATGGGAGCTGTGTGCGTGAGAATCCAGTCCTGTGTAAGCTACTGAGATATTGGGGAGTGCTTGTTACTGCGGCCTCGCGGGGCTCACCCTGACCAACAAGAAACTCGCACACACATGGACACACTCCCCGAGGACCATCCCGCGTGCGGTGGCACCTGGCTTCTAGGCGCAAGGCTGTACCCCCGTGACCTTGGTCAAGTCCTGAATCTCTGTTTTCTTCTCTTCAATATCAAGCGATTGGCTATCCGCAGGGTACAAGTATGTGCTTTATTCTTACTTTTTAGGCCAAGAGCTCTTTTTTGTTGAATAATTTCTACCTTGTCCCCCCGACGAGTAATCCAAATGTAAAGCTTCACCGCTTGGCTGGTGGCAGTGCTGAGCGGGGCTCCCTCTGCTCCACCTCCCCCTGGTCCCCAGCGTCTGTGCTGCTCCCCGGGGTGTCCTGGAGCTCCCCGGAGCCCAGCTTGGAAAGTCTTGGGCCGGGGGGAGTCCAGGTCATTTCGTGGTCCTGGCTTTGAAGAGACTGGGCGTTTATTCCAGACCTTGGGCTCGCAAATGTCTCCCGTCAAAGCCTTCGCTTGGAGGGCGGGGAGGTGCGCCTCATGAAACCTGCGCCCGTCACCTGCTGTGGCCGTGTGTCCTGAGCACCTGTGGGTGCCGGGCCTTGTCTGGACCCTGGGGACCTAGAACTGACAGTTTCTGTTCGGAGGAGTTATCGTTTAGAGCAGGAAGACTTGGAGGTAAAAGATAATGCATTTTATTTGTAACACTTGCAGGAACAGATTACTGGTTTTGAGCGCCATTATGTTCTGAGCACTTCAGATAAATTATTTTGAATCTTCATGGCCGCCCGACATGTCCCAAGTCCTAGCCTCACGGAAGCTCCCACAGATTGCCGTTAGTGCCTCCCCACCTGTGAGGCCCCCCCCCCCGAGCCCCCTCCGCCCAATTCCTCCGGGGAAACTTGGTGGGAGGCGTCCGTTTCTCCTGGTCTCCACCAACCCCAGGCTCTGCCTCCACTGAATTCCTGGTGGTACCTTCATCTCACCGCTTGTGTTCTGTCTGGCTCTTTCTCCCTGTTCCTCCCTCGATCTGGGTTTCCCCCAAACACCCCGAGAAAGGCCCATGTGGGAGCCTGAGCACAGGGGAGACAGGGGGGGTGGTGGGGAAGGTGGGGGGTCCCCGACCCCGCAATAACGTTCCTCTTTGCTGCGACTTCATCAGACTCTGGTTCCTCCTGTCTCAGTAGGTGGCAGGAGCGGGGCTGAGGCCTCTCCTTCCCGTTTACAAACGCCACTGTGTCATCTGTCATCTCCACTCCCTTCCCCGAACCCCTGCTGGGAAGGCAGCGTGGCTGCGTTCAGTTTGTTTTACTTTTTTTAAACACTCCCCTTTCCGTGCCCACAGGGCACGGCCGCCTCGTTGTTTTCAGACACCGGAGTCTGAGAATGTGCCTCGCAGCTGAGAGGTACTTGTAACCCCACTGTGCGCACATGCGCAGAGCGTGGAAATGCCCACACAGCCGATGCTCTAATTGCCACTCGCACCGTAAGCAAGGGGCCTGCTGCACAGCACACGTTTTGCATTTTTGCGCCTTTTGTAGGTGGTGTCCCTGCAGTAAGGCCCCCACGAGTGGTGCTGGTGAGGCTGAGAAGGCGTGTCCTTCCGGACCCGAGCTCATTTGGGCACGAGCCACAGTGCGCTGGGCCGTGAGCTCACTGTTCACGCATCGGCAACACATACGAAATAGGATGTCTGTCAACACACATGAAGCAAGCCAGCGGTGTCTTGATCGGTGGAGGAGAATGTTGTGACCAGAGGCTGCAGGTCCGACTAGGCCCCCCCCGCCCCCCCGCATCCTCCCAGGGGCGATGGCTCAGCATCTGCGGATTCTGTGTGCGCGGGGGACTTGATAGAACCGAGGATGCGCTGTGCTGACTCACCCCCCTCCTCTTAGCCACAGGGAGGTGAGCTCAGAGCAGGCAGTGGCCACCTGCATGCCCAGGTTGGCTGGTTCGGAGGCCCCTGCTCTTCCCACAAGCCCAGGCTGGCCCCCTGCCCCACCCACTTGCCCCCTGCTCTCCTGTCTACAGCCCTTGAAATGCGAGGTTTATTTTCTATCCCGTAAGGGGTCATGGAAAAATGGCCCATCCCCGCTTGTCCCCTGGATTTTAATTGTCCCAGAAGGGTCTGAAGGCTGTCCCCCCACTGGCAAGCTGGGCCGGGTACAAAGGGTCCCCATTTCAAGTTTTCCCACCCCCAACTTTGAAGCTTAATAGCTTTAAAATCTTACAAGTTGTAAAAACAATTAAGGCAATAATCTTAAAAAGAAGCAGAATGCTGGGCCTTCAAAGGAATGCGAGCCATTCACACTTCGCGGCTAAATGCGGGCCCCTGGCTGGCCGGCCTGAGAAAGCGCAGAGGCGCCGGGGAATTTGTTGATGCCAGTTTGGACAGACTGTTTATTTTCATGATTTCATGGAAGAATTTTAATTTAATGAGTGTTTTATACTCTAATGTAAAGCATCGCTCGAGCCCTGTAATTACTGTGTCAAAATAAGCCTTCTTAAGCGGCAGCAGCTTGAACTCGGGGCTGGGCCTCGCATCCGAATCAGGCGGGTGGGGATGGGGCTGGGGGGGGGGGGAGCTGCTCAGAGTGAAGCGCCTTCTCAGTGGATCAGAAATTAACACGGGCCGCCAGCCGGGGCGGCGTCTCCCCGGCTCATTCCCCGCATGTGGCTCCCATGCTGGAGCGAATGTCCTGAGACAGGCCTCTTCTCCATGGTCCTTCGGAGTCGTCTCCTAACTGCGACTTAACTTCCCCCAAAGCCCGTGCACCCACCAGGGTATGCCGGTCGGGCCTCTCAGACACGTGTTGATTGCGTTCCAGCCCTCCCTCCTCTCCTTTTGCCTTGGGCTTTATGCACGGCCCACAGGCATTGCTATTTCCCTCTCATGTCTTTATTTTAGAGCCTGGAAGGGATTTTTGTGCAGCTCCGAAGAGGGAAGGACAGCTGTCTCCCGGCCTCCGGGTCCAAGTTTAAGGCCACGCGGAAGCCTGAGGTTTAGCGCATTCCCGGCCCCTGCCCGCGGCCGCTCCTGTCTTCTCGCCCACTCAGGACTCGTTCCGGAGCCCGTGCCTCTCCTGACCCACAGGAGAATGGTCTTTCCAGATGCAGGCTGAGCACCTCATCCTTCGTCACACCCCTTCGTCCCTGGGCGGGGATCCCCCACACGAGCCCCTGGACTGACTTCTTGGGGGGACTCTTTTTATCACACTCCGTGGCCCAGGTTTGTGCTCATTGTGCTGTTTCCATCCTGCTCAGAAGTGCACGTGCGGCGGGAGGAGGGCGGGACGCTGCGCTGGGCCGAACCGGCTCTCTCCCTGCGCCTGCGGTGTCCCAGGTGGCCGGGCAGCCAGGTCGGAAGCAGGCGGCACTGAACCTCAGGCCGGCTCAGGGCTCACAGCGTGCAGGTCCCACCCTGACCCTGTCTCCTGCTCCCCCTGCGCGTAGGGCTGGGCAATCGTTTTCCTGCGGGGACCCCTGGCTCCTGAGGAAGGAAGGGGGCGGGCCTAGGACGGCACCCCTGGGCCTTTTTGACTCTCAGCTTTAAGTTCTTTCTAACAAAGATCGATCGCCAGACTTGGCAGAAGAAGGAAAAAAAAAAAAAAAAAGACTGCCTGCTGAATCTAACTCCGGATAATAATGGCTACTTAAAACCATGCCCGTGTGATATTTCGGACTCCGTACACTGAAACAGCATGTGTTTATCTGAAACTCAAATGGCACTGGGCGTCCTGTATTTGATCTGAAAACCCACTTCGCCAGCTGCCTTCCCTTCAATGTCTGAAGAGCTGTCGGCCCCGGCTGCACCCACCAGCAGCTCAGTGAGTTCCCACGGATGTATGTGAACTGTGAATGTGGGGAGTCTGGGGTGAGGCAGGCACTGCCAGCCACCACGCTCCCCTCCACTCCTCGTGTGGCACCCAGAGCCTCCCAGGCACGTGCCCTCCCTCCCCCCCCCCCCCGCCCCCCATGCTGCTGGCTGGGTCCCGGGCCAACCTTTCCTGGCCTCGTTCCTCCTGTGGTGCGCCATCTTTTGAAAAAAGAAAAGAAAAAGTATCAGCTTCTTATAATGAGCTTTAGTGACCACAGCCCAATGCCCTTCTAGGACAGCGGTTCTCAACCTGTGGGTCGCGACCCCTTTGGCAGTCGAACGACCCTTTCACAGGTGTCGCCTAAGACCATCCTGCATATCAGATATTTACATGACGATTCATAACAGTAGCAACATTACAGTTATGAAGTAGCAACGAAAATGATTTTATGGTTGGGTTACAACATGAGGAACTGTATTTAAAGGGCCAGGAGGTTGAGAACCACTGTTCTAGGAAGTGGCATGGCTACCCCCATGGCCACCAGAGAGGACGTGGGGCCTCAGAAAAGGGAAGTCAGTGGTCGGGGCGTGGGTCTGGCTGCAGGAAGGGGATCCGGGCCGGGGCCGGCTCCAGCTCCAGCGTCCCTTGGTTCTGCCCACAGTTCTCTCTCTTTAAATTCGTTGGTTCAGTTCTGTGACCAATATCGGTTGAGTGACATCCAGGGACCCCGGCCTGCCGGGTCGACGGACCAGGCAGTTGTTTTTTGGTCTCCCGCTTGGGAAGGACGGAGTCCAGCCCCGAGAGGCGTTGGCGCAGGCCCCTGGCTGCCCGAGCCCCGCCGCCCAGGGCCAGGGCCGGGCCTGGACTTTTCCTTTGCAAGCGCCCCGCGTCTTGGTGGAAAACCCTCTTCTCATTTTGCGCCTACGATGCCGATAAATTGTCCCCTGGATTTATTTCAAAGCGAAGAGAAGCAGCAGAGATTGCCATTCTTATGCTGTAGCTGCTCTTTTAACTCAATTACGCTCTGACAATTCGGAATGAAACGCGGGGCATGTCTTTGTTTAAGCCGGGGGCCTCGCATCGGAGCCGTCAGCTGCAGGGACGTGGCTAGTGTCAGGACTAACGATCTTTGACAAGGGCATTTAGCGGTTGTAATTCAAATCTAATTCAGAACATCTTAGCACCGGACCTGTCAGGCCCTTAAAATGCACTGTAACTACAAAACCAAGGGCAGCGGGGCCGGGCGGCTCTGTGCGGCCTCAAGTTGATATGTCAACAAGAGCAGCCCCGCCGGGCTCTCTCCCGGGCGCACTCGCTAATTTGCAGCGGTCGGCGAAGTGGGACAAGGACCCGCGGCTCCACTGCCAGGACCTTCTAGATTTCACATCCCCGGCACATCAAGATACAATTAGCGCCCGGCCCCAGACGGCGCGGGCTCGAGCCTGCCTTTTGGGTTCCCTGTGTACGTTTTGCCCTTAAAAATAGGGGGGCTTAGCAGCGCACGCATGTGTGGAGTTAAATCCAAACAAGGAGACTTGACTCTCCGCCACTAAAAAAAAAAAAAAAAAAGTTCCCTTGTCGGGTCTCATTAGGATCACGTTGTGGGTTTGGTGAACCCCAATGGGCAAGGCACCCACTTATTGTGTGGGTGCAGCTCGCCCGGGAATCTGACTTCACTGGGGAGTGTCTTTCCTTGGGGGGGGGGCCTCGGTGGGCCACAAAGCGCCCGCCGTCGGTGTGGCCTGCGTGGTTGGAACGGGAACGAGAAGTCGGGCGGGAAAGGGGGGACCGGGAGCACGGCCAGCCGCTGGACACGGGCGGGATGAGGGGCGAGCCGTGCGTGGTTTTACCCCCGCGATGAAGCGGGGCCGCGGCGAAGGCCCTCGCAGAGCCCGAGCAGCTGTGCGCTTTGAAGAGGCGCTGCCCTTCGCGCCGGGACAAAGGCTAATGGGAGTGTTTGCAGATTTCGCGTTTATGATTTATCTGCTTTTTATGCACAACAATATAGACCCTCCACTCCGGGGACTCGTAAATGTGATTTTACTTCCCAAATTACAAAGCGAGTCAATTATTCGGGAATGAGTCATTCATTCAAAAGTGTCAGTAATGCGATGTGTTAACCATCAGGAAATTTTACACCAATTGGAATTATAAACACCAGATCTGAAAAAAGAAGAAAAGGAAAACCGTAGCCAGCAGCTCACTCCGGTTATGAATGGTCCTCTCTTCATGTCGGGAGTCCATCTGGGGGAAGGCAGAGCCGGAGAGCCACGGCGGGGTTTCCCCTCCTGCCTCTGCGTCCCTAGCCCCAAACGGAAGTCCTTTTATACCCTTGTCTGCAGGACAGAGATGGGGTGAGCCAGCTGCTGGGGACAGAGGGACGCTGACAGGCGGGACCGGAGGAGGGACCGGCCCGCACTTGTGTCCTCTGCGCCCCATTGGTGTTGGCGTTGGCGTTGGCGTTGGCGGTGGGATGGGCTGGGAACACCCCGTGGAGGGCAGAGGGCTGAGTTACTCCCAGGAGCTGCGCTTTGAGCGCCCTCCTCTGCCCCCCACCCCACCCCTTGGGCCCCTCTCTCGGATTCGCTCCCTCTGCCGGAGCCAGCCACGCCATCACCTGGCCCACAGGCCTTGGTTTGGTCCCCGCTCCCCTAAACTCTCCCTTGTGCAGGCCTCTGGGACTCGCAGGGGAGTGTCCTTGGAAAGGTGGGGTTGCAACGACGATCATGGTGGTCTCGTCCTGAGGTTGTTTCCGGGAACGCCAGGGCGAATCGGGGTCGGGGAGCCCCAGCTGGCGAGGCCAGGAGACCGCCCCTTGTCCTGTCACGGAGGCCCAGGGGCTGTGTGTGCCCGAGAGACTCACACGCCCTCTCTGATTCCTGGACGTGACCTCCATCTCCCAACCATGTGCCTCCTGGGAGGCCTGGCAAGTAACTCCGGTCCTAGGTGGCGTCTGGTTGTGATTTCCTCGTTTCTCCCAAAATGGTCTTCACCGCGTCTCCCAGTGAACATTGCGTGCTGGTCTCTGCCCCCCTCTCTCTGCCTCTGCTGCTCCTCGGCCAGGCGCAGACTCTGTGGCCCCCGGCTCCCCCCTGGACTGGGTGCCCACACCTGCCAGGCCACATCAGGACGGGGAAGAAAACCCAAGTCTCCGAAGGTGAAGAGACCCACCCAGGCTTGCCCTGCTGGCCAAGGGCTGAATAATGCATTACTTATGGTGTCCTCGCTTTGCCAGGCCAGGGTGCAGGCGAGGGTGCGGGCGAGGGTCAGAAAGGGATTCTGGCAGAGAGAACAGATTCCAAAATGACCCTGAGGCCTACGTGCAGCCCACCTTTCCCAGAAACAGCAGACCCCGGGCCTGAGGAGCCCCTTCGCGTAGAGGGATGAACCTGTAAGCGGCCGGGTTATGTTTCCTTCCCACTGCAGTCTCGCGCTAGGATTTGAAGACAGCCGTGTGGGTATCACGACTGTCCTTGCGTAATTATTGGTATTTATGTGTTTAGGGTCTCCCCCTTCCTGCCATACCACCTTCGCTCACCTCTGATTCATGGGGCATTGCCCCAGACTGGACACGGAGTCTGTGGTCATTAAGTCTTCGTTGCACAAAGAAAGGAAAGGGGGCTGCCCCCAAGTTCGAGCTGGAAGTGACCGTGAAGAGCTGGCGTCTGGAAGCCGCAGGTGGGGGTCGGTGTGTCCGGAGATTTTTAAACGGCAGGTACACCTTCTCAACCATTAGGGGGTGGGAAGCAAGAGAAAGAAGGAAAATCATTTTTAAAAATCTCACAAAAGAAGGTGATGAACACACGAACAAAAGACCCGCTGTGACAATAAACGTAAATGGGTTAAATCTCATGCTTTCCCCAAATGGCTGAACGCTTCTGGGAGGAAGCGCCGGAGAGAACCATCGCTCTTTCTGCTGCAATCATCTCACAGAAGCTCAGGGAGCGTTCCGATGGAGTGACTTGCCAAGTTTTATATTCAGTCTCCAGCAGGGTTTAATTTCCGGACCCTCTGAGCTCCTGCAGCCCCCGCTTCTCCGTCCTTCCTCACAGCCCGGACTCTGGGGACGCCGGGTGGGGGGACAGTAGGCGAACCCCTCGGAAGGGAAGCCGAACAGGCAGTGTGGGAACTCAGTGTTTAGGATGGAGAGGACGTGGCGGTGCAGCGAGGGGACAGCAGGACCGACGGTGACGTACTCTAAGTCGAAGGGGTCATGGTCTCCCTCACGCTGATTGGCCATCCAGCATGTCTCCGTGTCTTCCTTCACGATGCCACCTTTGCCATCTTTTCGTCACTGTCCTAACAGCCGTCATCTCCACGTGTCATCTCGAAAGCTGGTACGACAGCACCACCTTTGGAGAGGGTGTCCGTGGGCCTCCTGCTAGACAGCTTCTGTCCACAGCGGGGTGGGCAGGGCAGGTGAGCGTCCACAGCGCTGGGACGGCGAGGGGCCTTCGGAGACCCCTGCGTCTGAGCCTGGCCTTCGGGGGCGGAGATACGTCCTCTCCTGTGCCTGTAAACGTTGCCCCGTGGATTCAGTTTCTTTCTCTTTTTTAAGCCATCATCTCAGGAGTCCATTTCTTATTATTCTAGGACAGTGGTCGGCAAACTGCGGCTCACAAGCCACATGCGGCTCTTTGGCCCCTTGAGTGTGGCTCTTCCACAAAATACCGACTTCTGCTCATGGGCCACGAAGTTTCAGTCGCACTGTACGTGCGCGCCCGCACGTGGTATTTTGTGGAAGAGCCACACTCAAGGGGCCAAAGAGCCGCATGTGGCTCGTGAGCCGCAGTTTGCCGACCACTGATCTAGGACATCACCTCTATCAAAAATTCTGCCATATCCATTTGACAAAATGGCACACCCACACTCTTCAGAAGTGGCAAGGTCATGGAAGACAAGGAAAGACGGAGGAAGGGTTAGAGGCTGCAGGAGACTCAAGGGAAAGAACAGGTCGATGTAAGGTGGGATGCTGGGCAGGGTCCCGGAACAGAAAGAGGACACGGTGGGAGGACGGAGGAAAGTCCAATAAAGTCTGTAGATCAGCTGAGAGGATTGTGCAAATGCCAACTTCCCGGGATTTCACCATTAATTGCACCAGAGTTATGCAAGATGTTCGCTTTAGGGAAAGCTGGGTGAGAGATAAGAGGACACGACTATCTTCAGACACACCTCAATCTAAAATTAATTCAAAATAAAAAGTAAAAACAAAAATGTGCCCTCCCTGCGTTCAACGCAGTTTTCCTTCTTGACGCCCTCCCTCTCCTTCCCTTTCCTCTGCTGTTGTTAGTTATGCGGCCAGCTCTTCCTCCTCTTTGCTCAGGAGGAGGAAGCAGAGTGGAGAAAGGGGAGCCTTGCAGGTGATCTTCAATTTATCCCTGTTTACCTTTGCTAGGAACCTCAAGGTATTCCAACATTCTATTGAATTTTCCCCAAGTCCACTATGCATTTTACTGAAAGTTTTAACTTTGAGAACTAAGGGTGACTCTTCTATTCATCTGGGAACCCCTTTGCCCTTTAAGCTGTCCTGGGTGCAGAGTAACGACTCACTAAATGCTGACTAATGAATTTTAGGAGCAGGCGCTGATATAATTCAGTCAACATATTGAATGCCCACTGTGCTCTGCCAGGAGCAGGGCGAGGTGCCACTGGTGACACAGAGTTGAATAAGATACCACTTCGTTCTTAGGGGTTCAGATGTCGGAAGAGATCAGGCACTTGAATGCCTGGTGTGTCTGCTAATAGAGAAGAATGCTATGAACAGGAGAAACAGAGATTGGTTGTTCTGTCTGGGACATCAGTGAGGGCTTCGCAGAAGAAGTGATGGTATTTGAAAGATGGGTAGGGCCTTGAAGGATGCATAGGAGTTCAAGGGGTAGAGAAAGAATAGCAAGTGAAAGGGCACAGAGGGCTGTGTACATAATGCCTGCGTATTCAGCCCCCCTTCAGCTGGAGGCTGTTCTTGCTGGTAGAATGTGAGCACACGTGCTGTTGGCCATCCTTGGGCTGACATGATTAGGAAGGGGACATATCGTGTCTTTGAACTGTTCCCTGGTCTGATGGCTGGATTTAGAGGGTTCTGAATTCCAAGGGATGGCAGAGCCACAAGATGGAAAGGACCTGGGTCATCACATGGAGGAAAACTGCTCACCAAACCCAAACACTCATACCGAACGGTTAAGGGGGTGAGGAGGGAAGTTTTGTTGTGCTATGTCACTGACTGTTTGGGGCTTACTTGTTACAGCAGCTGGCACCTCTCCATACTTATGCGAGCACACGTGTAAGTCTAGTGTGTCTGAAAGTGGTGGGTGGGCAGCCCAGAAGCGCTGGTGAGATCTGAGAGGAGCCTCAAGGTATGCTCTGTGGAGTCTGAGCACTTCCCTGGAGATGTGTTACTTGGAAAGCTCATAGGTCAAGCAGGGTGGGAGTGGAGAGATGGCGCTGAAGTGTGTGAATGGGGCTGGAAATGTCGCTCCCAAAGATGGCCGAACGCTGGTTGTAATCATAGCCCAGTAAGAAAATAAAAATAGAAATGCTGTGAGCATCTCTTTTGCTATGGGATTGTGCAAACGAGGCAGGCTTTGCTCTCCTACAGACGAGGACTATTTTAGTGGTAAAGAAAGTCTCTCCCCTTTAATGTAATTTCTTTCAAAGGGTGATGAATGACTTCACACGAAGGCAGCCCTTTGGGCTCCCCCATTAACCGTGACTGGAGCAATACTGTCACTTTGACACACCCCATGCCGACTGCTCGCTTCTCCCGCATGGCGAAGGCTGGCCCCTTCCCATCTCATTAGCATGCAGAAGTCCGGGTTTGATTTACGGAAATGTAATGAACATCTGCTGCCGATAACTCCTCCCCCCTTTTAAGGCCATTTATATATTTATTTTGGAAAATGCATAAAGAATTTCTGAGTCTTGAGAACAGATTTGAAAGTTATGTAAGAAAAGCAGGTGAATGGTGGTGACATGACGCAGAACGCAGGACTCAACCCCTGCACGAAGAGGTGGGTGCGTGGGTTCAAGCCTGGGCTGTGTCCTGGACATGTTCTTTAGCCTCTGGCAGCGTTTTACTTTCTAATCCTTGAAACCAGAGGGTTGATCTAGGCCAGTATTTTCCAAAGCTTGGTTGATATGGCACTGGTGATACATGAGATGCTTTTAGTCCCTGGACAAATAGTTTCAATCTATAATAATAAAAGTGCAATACGCTAATTAGACTGGACGTCCTTCCGTCCTTCCAGACGAAGCCGGGGCTGTGAGGGAAGCCTGGGTCCCAGGTGCCAGAGGGAAGCCAGTGCTGGCAGCTGGGCGAAGGAAGGCCTACTCTTACATGAATTTTGTGCATCGGGCCTCTAGTATAATAATAATTATATATTTATGTAAATATTTAATAACACCACAATAGCACAGGCAAGTCATGATTTTGTGGTTATCATGCATCACTATACCTTCCCTTTAAGTTAATGAAAAGTTTTAAAGGGAGGTAATTTAAAGAAAAAAGTGGATCGATAACGGAAATTTTTTGTGAAGGTGAAGTTGGGAACACAGTGGAGTGGATTCTTTTTAGGGCTGATCCTCTGTGGTTGATGGAACCATTAATCCTATTGGTTCCCCTTTATGAACATGAACCCTGATTGGCCCTTTTTTCATCATTATAGTATTGTATTTTTAAAAGATTGTTTTAGGGTTATTCTCCTCTTTGGTTCTTGGGTGCTAACTCTCTCATTTACTGTGAAAGTTATTTATTTCTTCAGGTGGCTTGTCATTTTTTTTATTGCGATTTCATCTCAAGGAATTGTTTCCTGTGGGAACTCATGCACTTTGAAGTATTAATTGTCTGTACAGAATGGCCTCTTCTAGTTCCACTTGTCCTGGCTAGTTTTTATCTTAATGTGACAATTTAGGATTCCACTGCTCCTCTTCTGATCTGGAGCATTCGTTTGACTTGGGTTACCCAGTTCTAGAATGTGGGTTGTGTGTGTGTGTGTGTGTGTGTGTGTGTGTGTGTGTGTTTCCTGCTTAGGGCTGTTCATGGGACGTGTGGCGATCTCCCTTGCCACTTTCTGCTGGCGGCTTTATGCCAGAGTCTCCATTCTCCCACCTCCTCACACACGCCTGAGACCTCCGCCCGGGGAGGGCGGGGAGGGGAGACGGGGAGCTACACTTGGTAAGTCACTGGTCTCCTGGAAAGTCCATTAGAGCCATAGATTGGTTATCCGTCCGCTCACTCACGTGTTCATCACACGCACTTATTGAGTGCCGGGTGTATGCCAGGCTCTCTGCTGGGGAGTGAGGAAAAGGTCCCTCAGAGCTTCTTTCCTCACAGGCCCGGGATTAAAAGTTTGGTCTGCTATTTGCTTGCTAAGTTTGGGCAAATGACTCGGCACCGCTGAAGTCTGCCTGAAGCGCACGGCGAAGAAAGGGCCGGGGCTCACGTGGTAACTGGGGAAAGCAGAGCGTATGCGGTGAGGGGGCCGGCTGGCCGCAGGGGCGGCATTGGAAAGGCCTCCCGATTGCTCCAGGTTGGCTTCAGTGAAACAGAATATGTGCCTGGTCCTCCGTCAAGAGCAAGCAGGGAAGAGAGGGTGTTGGCAGTTTGAGGAGAGGGAGGCGTAGGCTGCCCTGGGAGAGGAATGACCAGGATAAAAACAAACAAAAGAGAGAATTTCTGGGGGCCCCCCGAGAGGCCATCGGAGTGTTGGCTCAAGAGTTCAAGGACAGTCCATGGGTGTGTCCTTCCCTGGCCGTGCTCAGCTGCATGGGTGCCCATGGGGAGCAGGAAGGTCGTTAATGAGATTTTAAAATGCGTGACCTCATCAATCCTCATGAAAGACCTTACCAGCTGTTTCATACCCATTTCACAGACGAGTAAACTGAGAACTAAAGAGGTGAAGTAACTAACCCAAGTCTCCTGTGGGAAGGGATAGAGCCAGGATGGGAACCGGGACGGGCACGGAAGCTCACGCTCGTCACCCTTCCAGCCTGCCCAGGGAGCCGCCGCCTGCGCACCTCTGAGGGAGGGCTAAGTGGTCTTGATTACTTGGTCGCCCGGAGACTGCCTTGCAGAAGCCGAAGCAGACTGTCCAGTTCTAGACCTGGTCCTGCTACAAGCTCCCCGGAAGCTTGGGCCCCGTCGGTTCCTCTGTGTGGGGCCCGATTCTCCTCTCCAAACGGAGGGGAGGGACCTAGGGCCACCTCCGTGCCTTTCCTGTTCTTCAGTTAGGCGCTTCCTGCTCATCCCTCCGTCTCCTGGACATACCAACCAACTACCCCCGGCATCCTGCGGAAGTTCAGCGCTGCGTGGACTCCGGCCCTTTGGTTTGCCGCGAGCACATCTGCGCGCTCTAGCTTTACCTCCGTGACCTCCAAAACCTGCAGCCGACAGCGTGAGGACCGTTCTGAGGAGCCTTCGGCGTGGAAACCAGCCACGCTGGGCAGGACCGTGGGCCCGGGGCCTGCCGCCTCCCCGTGAAACTTGCGAGCCTGCCCGCCGGGGCGCTGGCTCTGTCGCCGGCTGCCCCTGTCATTGCGATCGGCCCTTTTGTTATTAAACAGGCCCGGCCTAAACAAAAGGGACACTGTTTCTTTTATGAGTAATGTGCTAACTCACCCTGCAAAAGGGGGAAAAGCTCCAGGCCGGCATCGGGAGCGAGACAGCATAAGATTTATTGCGAAGGCCGCAGAAATTATTCCTCCTTCACAGCACTTAAGGTGTCTAATTATCACAGCTGTTTCCAATTTGTCTCCGGCTGTTAATTAAGGGGGTGGGTCTTCCCCTCCTCCCAGGGGCGACCACCTGAAGCCTCAGGGGCAGCATGCTGAGGAGCCGGGGGACGGAGGGTCCGGGACCTGCATAGTCTGTTTGCCCGTGAACTTCTCCCTGAGATGGAAATGAGGCCTCAGAGACATGAATTCTGCCCGGCCGGCGTGGCTCAGCGGTGGCTGAGCATCAGGAGGTCCCGGTCCGATTCTGGTCAAGGGCACAGGCCCGGGTTGCAGGCTCCATCCCCAGTGTGGGGCGTGCAGGAGGCAGCCGATCCATGATTCTTTCTCCTCATGGATGTTTCTATCTCTCCGTCCCTCTCCCTCCCTCTCTGAAGTCAATAAAAATATACACATTTAAAAAGAGACACACATTTTGTTTCTGCAAGTGAGGGGTGCTGACCCTCGGGGCCACCTGTGGAGGGAGGGGCCGGTCCCTTGGCCCCTCTGGGAACCCAGGGCTCCGGTCACCTGGGTCCTCTGGGAGCCAGGGGGAGAGGCGGGGCCCAGGGGGTCTCCAGTCCTGTGTAAGCCCACGATACGAGGGGGACTCCCCCCGCATCCCATCCACATGCTCCGCCCACCCGTGGCCCTGACTTTCCCTTGCCCCACACCCCTGGCGTCTCCTGGTCTTGGGCGTCCGGCTGTGCCCTGCTGTTGAGGTAGATGATTACAGTCAGTGTCTGCTCAGCAGTTACTGAGCGGGCACCCGCTGTGCTGTGAGCGGAGCGTCGGGCTTTAGGCAGGAATTAGATGTCGATTCCCTCTGCATTGTAACCGGTAAGGTGCTGCCTCTTCACCTCTGACTTCTGCCTGGCGCACAGCAGGGCGGGGGCAGCCGGTTTACAGCCAAGGGTGGGGGAGGCTCAGAATAAAGAGCCACAGCCTGCGTACAGACTCAAACCTCGGTGGCCTGCTGAGCCGGGTGAGCAGGGCAGACTCTGGTGGTTTGGCCACATGGAGAAGACCCGAAATGAGGTTTGAGCTGCGGTCCAGGAGACCGAGTGTGAAGCTGGAGTCCCCCTGTGTTAAAGTCGCCGGCCAAACAAACAGAACAGCACTCCTTGCAGGACCAGCAGGGTGCAGAGTCCCTGCAGCACCACCGTCACCATGGCCAGGATACAACCGACGTACTGGACACACAAAGAAATAGGGGCATATTATCTGATCTTTAAACTTTGTTTACTTATTTATTTTTAACCCTCCTCCAAGGACAAGCTTAGAGAGAGGAAGGGGGAGAGAGAGAGAGAGAGAGAGAGCGCGCAAGCGCCCTGGCTGGTGTTGCCCAGTGGATAAAACGTCGGCCAGAGCACCAAAAGGTCTTGGGTTTGATTCCTGGTCAAGGGCACGTACCTGGGTTGCAGGCTCAATCCCTGGCCCCGGCCAGGGCGCATACAGGAGGTAACCAATCGATGTGTTTCTCTCACATCAGTGTTTCTCTCTCTTCTCTTCCTCCCTCCCTTCCACTCTCTCTAAAAAAATCAATGGAAAAAATATCCTTGGGTGAGGTTTAACAGAACATATAAATTTAAAAAAAAAAAAAAGAGAGAGAGCAAGAAACATCAATGTTAGAGAAACATATTGATTGGTTGCCTTCTGTATGTGCCCCACCCGGGGATGGAACTTGCCATGTCCAGGAATCGAACCGGCAACCTTTTGGTGCACAGGACAATGTCCCAACCACTGAGCCATCCCACTGGGACACGACCTGTTCTTCAGAGACAGAAAATGAATGGAGACGGACTCCGACTTGGCAGATATGGAAATGAGCAGGCAAAGATTTTAAAGCCGTTATTGCAAGTTTGCTCGATGATATAAATAAAAACACGCTTTTGATGAATAATGAAAAAGGAAATGCCAGCAGCAAGATGAAAAACCCTCCAACACACTCACACACACACACACCCCCCACCCCCCAAATATAAGTGAAGAAATACAGTGTCTGGAATGATGTAGATGCCATGGTAACGAGTGACATTACTTAGACAGAGAACACAAATGGTCGGGTCAGGACGAAGGTCCTCCCCAGCTCTCATAAAATGTTTTATAACTTCCCTCGGCTTCTGATTTTTTTTCTTTATTGATTAAAGTATTACATATGTGTCCATACCCCCCCTACTCTCTCCCACCCCCCAAATCATGCCCTCACCCTCACCCCCATTGTCTGTGCCCTTATGCATGCTTAGTTATGCTTATATGCATGCATACAAGCCCTTTGGTTGCTCTCTCGCCCTCAGCTTCTGTTTTTCTGTATGTGTGGGAGCAGCAATAGCCGCATGTCCTTTCCCACTCGATGGCTGATGGTGTCTGTGCTGTAGATTCTGTGTGTGTGTGTGTGTGTGTGATTTTAGCAGTGGTTCTCAACCTGTGGGTCGCGACCCCTTTGGCAGTCGAACGACCCTTTCACAGGGGTCGCCTAAGACCATCCTGCATATCAGACATTTACATGACGATTCATAACAGTAGCCACATGACAGTTATGAAGTAGCCACGAAAATAATTTTATGGTTGGGTCACAACATGAGGAACTGTGTTTAAAGGGCCAGAAGGTTGAGAACCACTGCTTTAGAGATAGAAGACGGAGGCTCTTACAGGGGACACATTAGCTCCACCCACAGAGACCACCTCGCCGGCCAATGGCTGAGCTGAGTTCCTCGCTCACCTTGACCCTCACCTTGCACAGCAGGTGTATCTTCCGGCTGGAGACGCCGAGACCCAGGAGTGCCCGGGCGGCCCGGGAAGGCCGTGGCCAAGGAGCCCGGCTGCACAGCGGGCAGGGAGGGAAGTCTGCTGGTCAGGGCTTGGCGTGCATCCCTCCCGAGAGGCAGGTTGGGAAAGCAAAGGAGTTAGCTGGGCTTACACCGAGCTCCGTGAGCCGGGGCCTCAGTTATCTTTGTGTTTTGTTTTTTAATGTATTTTATTGATTTCAGAGAGGAAGGGAGCAGGGGAGAGAGATAGAAACATCAGTGATGAGAGAGAATCATGGGTCGGCTGCCTCCTGCACGCCCCACACTGGGGATGGAGCCTGCAACCCGGGCTGAGAATCGAACCGTGACCTCCTGGTTCATAGGTCGACCACTTGGCCACACCGGCCAGGCTGAGCCTCAACTCTCTTAATTATAAAACTGGAATAGCAGTGAGACCACCGACTAGATTTACTGAGAGTTAAATAAGGAAAACCAGGCCCATTGCCTGAAGAGCCAACGTGACTGGCCCGGCCCATCAGGTGAGCCCTGCGTGGTGGGAACACGCTTGCTAACCCGCCCTTCACGGGCGGTGCTCCCTGCAACCCCCTCCCAAATTAACCCCTTGCATGTGAATTCTGGTCTCAGCGTCTGCTTCTGTGGGGACCCCAACTCAGACAACCACCCGTCATTTGTGAACTCCTATGTGCCATCAACTGTGCGGGCACCTGAAACACATTCTTTCATCTTCTCTTAAAAAATAAATAAATAAATTTGTGAGCCCTGGCCAGTGTGGCTCCGTTGGCTGAGGGTCACCAGTTCAGTTCCCAGTCAGGACACATGCCCAGGTTGTGGGTTGATCCCGGGTGGGGTGTGTGCAGGAGGCAACTGACCGATGTTTCTCTCTCTTCCTCTCTCTCTTAAATTAAAAAAAAAAAGTATATATATTTTACAAAGTGGTTGTGGGGGCCATTTTACCGTCATTATATTCAGATAAGAAACTGAGCCTCAGGGTGGGTCTAGGAAGTGCTGGTCAGTAGGGGCCGATGAGGGTTTCTGGCCCAGGCCTGTCGGCACCCGGAGCCCAGGCCTGCCCCCCGCAAGCACCAGGAGGCCCCTGGGAAGAGCATGGGGAGAGCGAGCATGCTGTTCACAGGCCTCGGGAGCCAGGGCAGCATGTCCTGCCCGAGCAGGGTCCTGGGGTCCCTCAAGGGCACCTACAGGGCAGCGTGACCAGGTCTTTCATTGCCGCTCCCCCGGCCCCTGCCTCTCCTCCCATGGGGTCCACTCTGTTCTGTTCAGTCCGGGGTCTCTGATGACCTTTTCCCAGCTGAGGCCCCCCAGGAGGGCGGGACATCTGCCCTGTGGGCCCGGGGCCGAGCCCAGATTTGGCCTGGCTGAGAGGAGGACAGGCGTGGGGAGGGCAGGGCGGGCGCTGGGGGTCTGGGGACACGGGTGGCCACGCAGACCTCGGCTCGTGCTGAGTGTAAGACCGCGAACGGGTCCCATCCCATTTCTGAGTTTCTGTTTCCTCAAACGCGCGACGAAAGCTTTAGTGGAGTTGTACACACAGGCGACCAAGGGCTGGCCGTGCTCTGGGTGAAGCAGGCCGAGGGTGAGGCGGAGGGGAGGGCCGAGGGTGCAGCACGGAGGCCCACAGGCATTTCCACAAAAGGCCGGACCTGCTGGACAGAGCTTCGAGGTGGCCCTGGGACTTCCTGTTGGAGATGTTTGCACTAAATATCCTCTTGTCACTGAATGTGGTAGATGCCAGGATTTGGATGGAATTGTGCCTTTGCGAAGAATGTATTTCCTTTAAATAAAAAGTGGCCGCATGAGGACTGGCTTCTAGAAACAGCCCCCGAGGACCCTCGAGCCGTGCGCCTCCGCTGCCTGAAATCCCTTGTCCATCCCCGTTTAGGGGAGCTGTGTGTGGGGGGGGCGGTGTGGGTGCTGGTCACCAGGCCCAGCGTCTGCCCTCGGGGGACCCGCCTGCTGGCAGGGGAGGGAGACGGGACAGATAGCACCCACCTGACGATGCGAGGCAGGTGGTGACCTCGGGAGAGCACAGCGTGGGGGGGGGGGGGGAGTGTGGTGAGAGGGGCACCTACCGGGTGCGCGGAGCAGACTCAGGTGAGGGGATGAGGGGCCGGGCGCTCCGTGAAGAGTGAGCTGGCCCGAGAAGTGGCAGAGAGGGAATCTGATGAAGCCTGGACCCCTTCACCTGGGATCCAGGTCTTCCCCAACCTGTTCCTGGTTTATGTTCCCGCCTTGCGGTCTGACTGTGCCCAGCCCCACAGCAGCGTCAGCCACGCGGGCCACGGACGCCTGGGCCCGATCCCGCGGCCCTTCCCGCTGCTGCCGTCCGCTCTGGCTCACGTGTGGGGCGCTGAGGGTGGACCCCGAAGGCCCCGCCCCCCAGGGACGCGGAGGGAACGGGAAGGACGAACTGAGCGCCCACCGCCGTCCTGGGCGGCCGGGCTGAGCGCGGAGCCAGGCAGCGGCCGAGATGGCGCGACCATGAAAAGGATCGTGAGGGCGTCACGCTGCGGGTGCCGGCCTGTGGGTTGCACGCTCACGGGTCTGCTTTGCATCAGCAGCTCAGGGTTCCCGTGGGGTTCCCCGCAGGGTTCCGTGGCCAGGTTATCTGAGTAAAGCTGTGTCCTGGTGTTACAATTTGGTCTATGTCTGAAGCGCCACCAAAACCCCACACGCCCTGGTACATTCCAAGTGGCAGACACCGATGCTTACTTATTTTTTTAAATATATTTTTTATTGTTGATAGTATTACAGATGTCTCCCATTTCCCCCCTCCCCCCTCCTCCCAGCCCCTCCCCCCATGCCCCCCTCCCCAGGTCTTCGCCACCCTATTGCTGTGTCCATGGGCTGTGCATATAAGTCTGTAAGTTCTTTGGTTGATCTCTTTCATCCCTGCAACCCCACATCGAGGTATGTCAGTCCGATGCTAATTTTAATCAAGACCTGTAACTGTATCTGGAAAAAGCAACAGCGATGGAATGTAGCGCTCTCTTGCCTTTAAAAATGTTTTCTTTCCTCCCTCTGAAATCATGTCCAAGGTCCTGGAGGCGATGGGCCCCCGACAAGCAGCTTGGGTGGGAAAAGGTCCCGACTAGAGGGAATTTCCCAGAATCCTCTGCAGGGTCAGGATCTGTGCCAACTCACCTCTGCCCTCGCCACACGGGGCCTGACGCATAGTAGGTGCGCAGTGGAGCGTTGCTTTCCCGTTGTTACTTCCTTGACACTCACTTGTCAGGAAACATTCGGAAGGGCCTACTGCGTGCCAGGCCGGGGGCCAGGGATGACCACCCCGTAACCCCCTCCCCGGAGAGCTCACAGTGAAGCTCTTTCGCATTTCACGTTCGGGGTCCCCTCCAGCTCTGCTTCCTCAGCGCCCAGATTCTCCGATTCGATCACGCGAAGTCTGTTGTTCTAAGATCCCACGATTCCGTGCCCCCTCGTGAGCCCTGGACATCTGCCTTTATTTTGGGTCCTCTATCAGACCAGTTATCTAAATCGGCATCTTCCCAGTTCGTTTATTGGTGACGGTGTATCAAGCATTGATGGAGAGGTCACCTCTACAAAATTTGTAGACTCCGTTCAAGGTCAATTGACGCTGACTGTATTAGAGCAAGATCTTATCTCTGCCCATGAAATGTTAGCCGTTCTTTTTGTAAAGAGAGAATGAGGCCAAAATAGTTCACATACAGGGGGAAAAAGGCTTTGTTGCCGCATGTATTTACGCACATGCTCATTGGTGGTTTCTTTCTTAATTATGACCAGGAGGCAGAGATCTAGGGTCACGCGGAGGGTACGTGTGGACCCGGCCACCGGCAGGGTTCACGGAGGGTAGCACCCGAGACCTGGGAGGAAGCGGGGAGACCGCTGAGTCAGCCCCCTGCTCACCCGAGGTCACACGGGAGGTTGCAGGTGGTGAGTGACCCCAAGCTGATGCCAGGCTGATCCCCAGGATGGCCAGGCAGGTGGATGAAGGCCGGGGGAGGAGAACACCCAGGTGCAGGCTCTGCCTGCGTGAACATTAGTACCTCGTGCTGAGAAGAGAGCTGGGGCCTCAGCTCGGGGGAAGCAGTGTGACATGGCCTGGCCCTGGTCGGCTTGCTCAGTGGATAGCACGTCAGCCTGCGGACTGAAAGGTCCTGGGTTCGATTCCAGTCAAGGGCATGTACCTCTGTTGCAGGCTCGATCCCCGGTCCTGGTCGGGGCTCATGTGGGAGGCAACGAATCGATGTGTCTCTCTCACATCGATGTTTCTCTCTCTCTGTCTCTCCCCCTCTCTTCCACTCTCTCTATGAATCAATGGAAAAATATTCTTGGGTGAGGATTAACGAAGGAAGGAAGGAAGGAAGGGGGGAAGGAAGGGAGGGAGGGAGGGAGGAAGGAAAGGAGGGAGGGAGGAGGGAGGGAGGGCGGGAGGGCGGGAGGGAGGCCTGGAACCCCACCCAATTTAGTACAAACTCCCCAGGCTGGGTGGGCTTGGGCCAGTCAGTTCCTTTCTCTGAGCCTTGGTGTCGACAAGGCTGAAGTAAAGATGTTCAAATCAACAACCTCAAAATTAAACTGCTCTGCATGCCCGTTGATGTCCCTGGAGTTTATTTTTATTTATTTATTTATTTGTTTGTTTGTTTTAAAATATATATTTTATTGATTTTTTACAGAGAGGAAGGGAGAGGGACAGAGAGTTAGAAACATCGATGAGAGAGAAACATCGATCAGCTGCCTCCTGCACAACCTCCTACTGGGGATGTGCCTGCAACCAAGGTTCATGCCCTTGACCGGAATTGAACCTGGGACCCTTCAGTCCCCAGGCTGACACTCTAGCCCAGCCGTGGGCAAACTATGGCCCGCGGGCCAGATCCGGCCTGTTTGAAATGAATAAAACTATTGAAAAAAAAGACTGTACCCTTTTATGTAATGATGTTTACTTTGAATTTATATTAGTTCACACAAACACTCCATCCATGCTTTTGTTCCGGCCCTCCGGTCCAGTTTAAGAACCCATTGTGGCCCTCGAGTCAAAAAGTTTGCCCACCCCTGCTCTAGCCACTGAGCCAAACCTGTTAGGGCTGGAGTTTAATTTTTAAATGTTGTAATGATACAAGTAATACATTAATACCTTAGACACCAGATGCTATCGCTGCAAGGTGCACCCATTATAGACAAGGCAGACGTCTGCCTGCCCCTCCCCCGGCAACCCTGGCCCCCGGAGAAATGGCTGTGGCTCACACCCATGCGTTTATGTAACATCACACGGACACTGTACAGCTCCTCTTGTGCGTGGACTCATGTGGCTCTGCTTCTCTGCTTTTTCCGCCCTGCACCCAGCCCTGCACCCAGCCCTGCTCCCAGCCCTGCACCCAGCCCTGCTCCCAGCCCTGCACCCAGCCCTGCACCCAGCCCTGCTCCCAGCCCTGCTCCCAGCCCTGCTCCCAGCCCTGCACCCAGCCCTGCTCCCAGCCCTGCTCCCAGCCCTGCACCCAGCCCTGCTCCCAGCCCTGCACCCAGCCCTGCTCCAGCCTGCTCCCAGCCCTGCACCCAGCCCTGCTCCCAGCCCTGCACCCAGCCCTGCTCCCAGCCCTGCACCCAGCCCTGCTCCCAGCCCTGCTCCCAGCCCTGCACCCAGCCCTGCACCCAGCCCTGCCTGAATTCCGGCCACAGGTGGAGGAGAAATGATCAGCCCACGTTGCTTTAAGTGCTACGTTTGGGGTGATATGTTACCAAGCATTTGATCATTGAAACAGAAATGTGGGGAATTTTGCAGGTTTTTTTTAACTGTATTGGAGAATAATTGAGAATAGCTGGAGAACATCGGGGTGCATATTTAAACTGCATGTATTTAAACTGCACAGGGGAGATAATGAGCACCTCCGTCACTCTCCGCTGGCTGTGCGGGCAGCGCCGGGCTCTCCTCTCAGCCACTGTCAAGGGCACAGCGCCTGGCTTTAGCTGCGGCACCTGGCCGCACTTCACAGCATCACAGCCTCAGAGCGTGCTTCTGAGAAGCGGGCATGTGCGCCCTGGGGCCTGGGCCCCCCACGCCCTCTGCAGTGGGCCTGTGGGTGTTGCACTTGCCTAGCTGCGCCTCCCGGAGCCGGACTCCCTGGCACACTTATTTTTATGACTATGTATATGGACCTTACGAAACACAGTTTGCCCCTGAAATCACCCTCGTTTTTATCCAAGAGTCCTTTATCAAGTTTAGTTTTAATTTGACCTGATTATCGGCAGAAGCGTCATGGGTTAGGCGGCTTTTTCAGGCTACTTTGCCAGAATCTCACCGACAGGAATATTGAGGTGGCAATTCCGTCGGCCCTTCAGGGCGCAGAAGCCGAGCCACCCCGTGTCCCCGGCGCGTGGGGAGCGCGCACGTCCTCGTTCCTTGTCTAAGTGTCCCAGCCGTTCTTGGACATGAATAAGCGCCCACAGGCAGACCTGCCCCTCGCTGTGTGTGCCGCTCCGGGTGCCGCAGGGACCGGCACCGCCACCTCCCTGCGGACGGCTGTCCGGCTGTCCGTGGGGGCGGGACAGCCTGCTGGGCGGGGTCAGTGGCATCTGCCTTTCTGTGCGACGGGGCATCTAACTCACATTGTCTGGGTGCAGAAGGAACAGACGCACGGAGGACATTTGTAAGACGTAGGGAGGGAGACAGAGAAAGTACCAACAAGTACGCAGGAGCTAGGGCGCATGCAGCCGTGCGGGCCTGGTGTCCTGCGGGCCTGGTGTCCTGCGGGCCTGGTGTCCTGCGGGCCTGGCGTCCTGCGGGCCTGGTGTCCTGCGGGCCTGGTGTCCTGTGGGCCTGGTGTCCTGCGGGCCTGGTGTCCTGAGGGCCTGGTGTCCTGTGGGCCTGGTGTCCTGCGGGCCTGGTGTCCTGAGGGCCTGGTGTCCTGTGGGCCTGGTGTCCTGCGGGCCTGGTGTCCTGTGGGCCTGGTGTCGTGTGGGCCTGGTGTTTTGTGGGCCTGGTGTCCTGCGGGCCTGGTGTCGTGAGGGCCTGGTGTCCTGCGGGCCTGGTGTCCTGCGGGCCTGGTGTCCTGCGGGCCTGGTGTCCTGTGGGCCTGGTGTCCTGTGGGCCTGGTGTCCTGCGGGCCTGGTGTCCTGAGGGCCTGGTGTCCTGCGGGCCTGGTGTCCTGCGGGCCTGGTGTCCTGTGGGCCTGGCGTCCTGCGGGCCTGGCGTCCTGTGGGCCTGGCGTCCTGCGGGCCTGGCGTCCTGCGGGCCTGGTGTCCTGCGGGCCTGGTGTCGTGTGGGCCTGGTGTCGTGTGGGCCTGGTGTCCTGCGGGCCTGGTGTCCTGCGGGCCTGGTGTCCTGCGGGCCTGGTGTCGGCAGCCATCTGCTTGGGGCACTTCCTGTGCAGTCTTTTGAGACTGGCCCCCCTCCCCCCCGCCGCCCCCTCACACACTTATTTTACCTTAGAAATCACTGTGGGTGCAGTTTTGTGTTCCTTGTACCTTTTTCTTCACATTCTATCGTAGTGTTTTTCCTGTTTCGTTACAAATTCTTTGCGAATGTTCACTGGACCAGCGGCCTCTGTCTCCCCCTGGTCCCCTGCTTCCCGGAACCCCCTCCAGTGTGCAGGAGGCTCAGGGTGGGTCTTGCTGTCAGACTCAGTCCTCACAGGCCAGTGCCTGCCACCAGGAAGGGCTGGAGGGGTCCTGAGACCAGGAGGCACGAGGTCAGGTGGTCTCGGAGGTCCCCCAGGAGCAGCTAGGGGAGGTCCTGATCGAGGTTGGGTTTTGGTAAGAGAGAAGCTGGTCCTCGCTGAGATGCCAGCAGGGTTTCTCCCCTGGCACCCGCCCCTCCCATTTGAAGTTGTTTCCTTCCAGCTCCCGGATCCGTCCGCACCAGCGTGTGGCCCAGGGACCAGGCCTTTCCTGACTTCTGTGGGTCCCTTTACGCGCACCTAACGGGAGCTTGTTTCTCCCGGCCGGGCGTGGAATGGCATGTGGTCCTCACCCAGTCCTCTTGCTAATTTGTTGGGGGTCAGTGGGTGCCATCTGCTGCCCTGGGGCCTCAGATTCCTCATCAGCACAACGATGGGCGTAGACAAACCACTTTCTGCCAACTCCTAGATTAAAATATATATATATATGTTGATTTCATAGAGGAAGGGGGAGGGAAAGAGAGAGAGAAACATTAATGAGGAGAGACAAAGGGATCGATCCCGCAACCCGGGCATATGCCCTGACCAGGAATCGAATTGGTGACCTCTTGGTTCCTGGGTCGATGCTCAACCGCTGGCTGAGCCACAACCGGCTGGGCCCAACTCCCAGATTTGACCACCAACCTACCTCATGCTGGCACCAAACTAAGGGCTTTCTGTACATATTATCAACCCATTTTACAGATGAGAAGACTGAGGCCAAGAGAGTGTAAATCGTACCCACAGCTCCTTAGAGGGTTTCCCGCCATCCAGCTGTAAGATTCTAATGTCGTTATTTAGGGAGACATAAAAGTCCATGGGGTTCAGATTAAACTCAAACCTCCTCGTATTTCCCAGGGGCCCTGTCCCTGTCAGATGCGTTTCTCATACTTCCTGTCTAAATCTCACAACTCTGCGCATCAGTATTATTCCCTCGGAACAGGAAGCTAATGCGCAAAGAGGTGAGGCGACTTTCCCAGGGCCGCACGGCTGGGAACCACGGACAGAATTCAACTGCAATTCTCTCACTCTCCCCCGTCAGGAGGGCGGCACAGGGTCACGGCCTGTGGGGACTGCGTGGGAGGGCGAGGGGGATGGCTTTCCTCTCTCCGATCCCGCAGCAGGATTGAGCCAGTTCTAGATGTCGGTGCCTGCCTCTGTGTGCATTTCCATCACCCATCGCCCCATCCGCCTGCCAGCTCACCTCTGTTTCCATCATATTTGAGGCTTCCTCTTCCAACTGTTATTAAAAATCCTCCCCCCCCCCCCCCACGGCCATTTCCTTTTCTGTCCTCTTGCAAAATACAAAACCAGAGATGCCCTGACTGCAGAAGTCTGTAAACACGCGGGCTTGGCCGCCGCGGCCGGGTTCCTGGACACGGCCTTGAACCCTAATTAAGCTGTTAGAGAGAAGCTGGCTGCCGGGGCGGCTGGGGGAAATAGTTTCCATCGCGCAGTCTCTGGAACTGGACTTGGCGCTGCTGCCGGGACGAGCGGCAGAACGTCCACTGTTATTAATCCAAGTGAACCGTGCGCGACACGGGAGGGAGCGGGAATGGTTTGATTTTGGAAAGAAAACCGGGCCGAGAACGCGGCGTCTCCGCAGCGCCTGGACCCCCTGCCACAGGCCGTTAGAGGAGAACTATGTCTGTGGTATGTGGCCGGGGATTTAATGAAACTACAAGATAAGTCGGGAAGCTCAGGCCAAGGTGGAAACACAGAATTCCCGACACAGCCCGCGTGGAGCCCCGCGCCCGGGGAGCGATGAAATGCGCACAGAGCGTTCCGATGGCAGGAAGGAGGCTGCCTGATGCAATTTCCAGTCAGCGCCGGGGCTGCCCGCACGCCCGGCCCCGCGGCCTCACCGCCCGCCTGGCCCTGGGCCGGGGGCCCATCGCGTGGGAAAGGAGAAGGTGCGTGGAGGAGAGGCTGTCGGGCTTCTCTGGGGACCCTCCTCCCCCAGCCCCTCCCCCGGGCCCAGCCTCAGCAGCCTCCTCTGTCTGTCCAGCCTCCCTTCTCTTCTCTCCACCCGCCTGTCCCTCTGCCCTGCGATTGGAATCCTGGTTTTGCTTGGGTGGCAACGCGCCCAGCCTTGGCAGTGGGTCCTAGTGACCTAAGTCACTCCCCTGACACAGTGACTGGTCCAGAGATGGTGTGTGGCCTGATCCTGGCTAACGAGACAGGAGGGGAAGTCTGATGGGGGAGGCGTGCTTCTGAGGTATCGTCTTTCTCGACAACGACAGACTGGCCCAGCGAGCGGACCTGGTTGCCACCTTCGCTCCCTTTCTACATCATAGAATGTGGGGCAGGATGAGGCGGCTGGAGCTGGGCAGTCATCTTGTGATGGTGAGGTGGTACAGGCAACATACTTTATTGTATATAGCACGAGTGCCTTACAAATATTAACGAAGTTAGCAGTAGCTGCCCTGATGTCCAGTGCTTTGAGGTTGCCAGACACAGGAGAGAAAGAACCTGGGTCTTGATTGTTGTGTGAGGAGCCGACCCCTGGGGCCTGGCCCTCTAGACTCTGAGGCATCTTCAAGGCTGGGTGGCAGGGATCCTGTGTCTTGCAGCCAGAAGGGACCGAACCAGGAACTGCCAAACGTCTGTTCACTATTGCTTGCTGCCCTCTTCAGTTACAGCTCTCTCCTCTGTGGCAGGGCAGGACACTGCTCAGAACCCCGGCCACATCGCTGACCCATCTTTGCAGCTAGAGTGGCTGCAAGACTCCATCCTGGCCAATGCGATGCAAGGGAAAGACTTCCGGAGACTCTCAGAAAGGCGCTCACTGCCCGAGGTGTGGGTCTTTTTATTTATTTTTTTATTTTTATTGATCTCAGAGAGGAAGGGAGAGGGAAAGAGACATAGAAACATCAATGATGAGAGAGAATCACTGACCGGCTGCCTCCTGCATGCCCCACACTGGGGATGAGCCCGCCTCCTGGGCATGTGCCCGGACCGGGAATCGAACTGTGACCTCCTGGTTCACAGGTCAACGCTCACCCACTGAGCCACGCCGGCCGGGTGGAGGTGTGCGTCTTTTGTCCAGCTCTCCCGTTCATTGGCCCGGCTGCCAGGAAGGCCCAGGAGAAGGCTGGAGCTCCTATGGCAGCCTCAGGCCATGGTGAGGTGGGGTATGGGAGCCACGTAGAGAAGTGCGTGGAGCAGGAGCAGAAAGAGCCTGGGGGTCAGGGAGCCCCACAGACCTGCCGTGCCCGCCCTGACCACCTGCTTCTGAACAGATGTCTTTGGAAGAGTAGAGTCAAGACGTCCCCCCGCCCACCATCGACGCGCGCCCCCCCCCCCCTGCCCCCCATTCCACAGCCGAGGAGGCAGGCCCGGCTGTCACAGCCTGTGCACTCCGCCTTGACTTCCTTTCAGGCCTCATCTGTGGCCAAAATCTCCAATTCACACTTGGAGACCCGGGTCAAAGGTCAGCAGAGCCTCTGAGAAGCCCCGACCCGCTGTGCCTCAGGGACCCCCGTTTTGCCCACACCTCTGCACCCTAAGGACTACACCTCCCAGCTGATGCTCCGTGATGTGTTCGGCGCCGCGAGGCCAGTGTGCGGCCTCTCCTCTCCGTTCTCTGCAGAGGAAGCCGGGCCCAGAGAAGGGCCCGCAGGTCAAGGTCGCACAGGAGCTGGTGGAGCCCGCAATTCGGCTCTGGACGTGGCCCTTTCCTGCTCCGCCTCTCACTTTGTTGCCCTGGGGGAGAAGGGGAGTCGCCAGTTTGAAGTCATTCTGTCTGGCAACCTGCTTGGCGGCTGCTTTGAGGAGGGAGGACAGGCTTGGAAGCCATCCCGTCAAATTCCTTGGACTCTCAGTCGAATTCTCTTCCTGGAGGAGAACCCAGCATTGGCTGCCCTGGTGTCGCCCCAGGTTCAGTGGCCGTAGTGCAATGGCCTGGCTCCATGGGGTGGCTGGTGGGGAGGGGCCAAGGGGTTCTCAGGGTCTTCCCACATCCTGTATCTGTGGGCCCTCACCGCCCCCCCCCCCCTTTGGGGCCAGGGATCCCTGGAGCCGTCCAGGCTGAGCTGGCCCCAGGAGGCAGGCCCAGGCTGCGCTGGCCCCAGGAGGCAGGCCCAGGCTGCGCTGGCCCCAGGAGGCAGGCCCAGGCTGCGCTGGCCCCAGGAGGCAGGCCCAGGCTGTGCTGGCCCCAGGAGGCAGGCCCAGGCTGTGCTGGCCCCAGGAGGCAGGCCCAGGCTGGGATGCAGGGCTCTGTTGAGTGATGGATGGGAAGACCTGTCCCTGGGAGTTTGCGCTGGGCGTCCTGCTTCTGGAGCCAGAACAGAGATGGTGAGGCTCGCAGGGGCTGAGCCAGCCCCATGGGGCAGGGGACATCATACTGGGGTCCCTGGCTGGGCAGGGGCAGGAATGGAGTCAGGACTCAGCGCTGAGTGAGAGGAGGCTCCCTGCAGCTGCTCTGGGCTGGGAGGAGGCTCCCGAGAGGCCCAGGCCACGCTCACTGAGCCTCTGGCAAATGTGTGAGTGTCGCCTAGGCCAGCGGAGTCCCTCGTGCAGCCTTGGGGCTCAGGGGCCCAGGGTCTGGGGCTTGGCTTGTCCCTGGGGCACTGCAGGCCTTGCAGGGTCAGCTGTGGGAGGCAGAGCCTGCAGGCAGGTGTGGGCACCCAGGTTCAGGGCTAAGTGCTGGTTGCCTCTGAGCACGGGCAGAGGCTGTTCCGGCCTGTCCTGGGGGGAAGCTGGGTCAGCGGCTGGCGAGGATGAGGGAGCCGGGAGCAGGGTGCTATCTCTAGGCCTGGCCTTGAAACACCTTGCACAGCCCTCAGCTCAGTCCCTTCTGCTGCAACCTCTGGAGCCACGAGCTAAGTCCCCACTGCGCTGCGAGCAAAGCCACTTGGGAGGGCCGCTTAGCCCGGCCCAGGTGCGGGGTGACGGCAGGTGAGCCTGTGTGTGCCGAGCCTCTGAGCTGTGGGTGACTTCTCCCCATGGTGTGGCCTGTCTGTGCTCCCTACCCCAGTGAGGCCCCCTCCCAGGGGTCAGCAAGGTGGCATGGCTGGGATTTGGGACTCATCCTATTCACTGATCTAAGGAAGAGAGGCTGCCCGGCTGGTGTGGCTCAGTGGTTGAGCATCAACCTATGAGCCAGGAGGTCACGGTTCAATTCGCTGGGCAGGCACATGCCCAGGTTGTGGGCTCGATCCCCAGTGTGGGGTGTGCAGGAGGCAGCCGATCAATGATTCTCTCTCATCATTGATGTTTCTATCTCTCTCTCCCTCTCCCTTCCTTTCTGAAATCAATACAAATATCTATCTATCTATCTATCTATCTATCTATCTATCTATCTATCTATCTATCTAAAACCCTAATATGCAAATCGACTGAATGGAGGAATGACCGGTTGCTATGATGTGCACTGACCACCAGGGGGCAGACACTCAACGTAGGAGATTCCCCCAGCCCACAGGCCCTGACCAGCTACAGTGGTGGGGGGTGGGGGGGCGTGCATGCAGTGTCAAGCATGGTGCCTGACACAGAGCAGGTGCTCAGTAGAGACGAGTACATTTCTTCCCCACCTATAGGGGGTGCGCTAAGAAAGCTAACCCTTCATCCATTGGTTTCTGCATCCATAGTGATGAAGCACCTACTGTGTGCCAGATTCTGCTGCAGGCATGGGGAAAGCACAGTGAACTGGATGACAGAATTCTCTGTGTTCACAGAGTTGACATGCTGTTGGGCAGAGGCGATCGCCGCCCTGCGGGTCCCCAGGTGGGGGAGTGTGTGTGTGTGGAGACCCAGGTCCTGGGAGACCGGGCCAGGACTCCTGCTTCCTCTGGCCCTGAGGTTCCTCAGCTTTCTGAGCCCCCAGGAGGGAGGAGTCGGAGCCAGAGATGCTCCTATGGGGCAGAGGAGACAGCAGTGCTCCCTGGCTGGTGACAGATGCAGCCCCGCGTGGGGTGAGGAGCGCTCTCGCGAGCTCTGCACGATCCGGGGTGCCGGGGACTGGTGGCTCTCGGAGGCAGAGGCTGCCCGGGCCCGCTGCCTCCGTGCAGGGCTTTGATGAATCAGGTGCGGACGAAACCAAAACACATGGCGAAGGCGGCTCTGGGGCACCCACCGGCCCGATGGACGGGGAATGGGTTGGCAAAGTGCGTTTGCGGTTCTCGCCAAGCCCGGAAGTTGGAAACAGATCTTTCTCTCCCTCCTCCCCCAACACCAAGAGCTGTCTCTACCCTTTGAGACACAGCCTTCCGCGCATGGGAGGGACGACCACAGCTGCCCTCCCCTTTGGAAGCGTGTCTCCCGGAACCCAGAGCGCTGGCCTCCGACCCTGGCTGTTCCGTTGCTGCAGACGCAGCAGGGAGGGCAAGGGGAGGGCTCCCAGCCCCTGGCGCTGTGCGCACAGTCAGGAGCTCAGACCAGTCAGATCAGCGAATGGATGCATGAATCTTCTTCCTCCCTCATGACAGCTGCGGAGTGTGTCTAAATGTCCTGATTTCCCGTCGAAGAAGCCGAGGCTCCGCGAAGCTAAGGAACTGGCCCACGTTCCCACAGCAGATGAGAGAAGAGCAGGATTCGGACCCGACCTGACTCCAGAGTCTGTGTGTGTTGATTTGTTTTTGCCCGTGCCATGTAACTCAGAAGCCGGACGCACCTCCTGCATCAGGGGCTGGGGGTTCCTCTGGGTACCTGAGCCTCGGCCACAGACCGTGGGGTTCACTTACCGCCTGGTGCCATCATAACAGCAGCTGGCAGCGGTTGACCACCTACTGCGTGCCAAGCACTGGGCCCCATTTCATCCGCGCACACCCTGCGGGGCTGGTCCTTGTCGCGTCCCTTGGTCGTTTATCACATGAGACACGCAAGTGCGAGAGGCCCCAAAACTGACTGTGGAAGCGACTGAACACCATCGATGGCCACAGGCTGGGAATGCTTGGGGGCAATTGATTTCTGGGGGAAAAGGGTTTTATGTGCTGGGCAATTCATTCCATAGAATGGACTTTACATAAGGACGTGGGGGTTGGAGAGGCTCAGGACCCTGCCACGCCCTGGTGAGCGAGGACAGTCCGGGCTGCCCGGGCCCAGCCGGAGTGCGCAGCACCGTCTGCACAGAGCCAGGCCGACTGGCCCTTCTGTGCGGGTGTGGGCGAGGGCGTGGGTGCGGGTGCGGAGGCGGGTGCGGGTGCGGAGGCGGGTGCGGGTCCTGGGGGCGGGCGGCGTCTGCACGGGCGAGGGCGTGGGTGCGTGCAGAGGCGGGTGCGGGTGCGGAGGCGGGTGCGGGTGCGGGTGCAGGTGTGGGCAAGGGCGCGGGTGCGTGCAGAGGCGGGTACAGTGCGGGTGCGGGTGCGGGTCCTGGGGGCGGGCGGCGTCTGCACGGGCGAGGGCGTGGGTGCGTGCAGAGGCGGGTGCGGGTGCGGAGGCGGGTGCGGGTGCAGGTGTGGGCAAGGGCGTGGGTGCGGGTGCAGAGGCGGGTGCGGGTGCAGGTGTGGGCAAGGGCGTGGGTGCGTGCAGAGGCGGGTGCGGGTGCAGGTGCGGGTCCTGGGGGCGGGCGGCGTCTGCACGGGCAGCCCGGCCTGGACGGCTCTGCGGCAGGGAAGTCACGGGTTTCTCCATGGGGTTTGGGTCTGTCTTCATCGGCACATCTGCCCGGGGAAGCAGGTCTCACTCGTCTTAGAACCGTCACCGCGGACGGACTGTTTCCAGGAAGGTTCACGTTCGGGCTGCCGGCCATTCCCAAAGGAGCCCCAGGGCTCAGAGTCTCCAGGAGGCCTGATAAGGGGTGTGGGGGGTGGAGGGTGGGGGGGCATTCTACGGCCTCAGGAATATTTGAACCTGGTGGGGTCTTGCTGGGGGTGCTGGGGTCCTCCGTGGGCCCTGGGAGACCCTGAAGGGTGCCCCTGCTCCACTCCGGTGGGGTGTCTGCGGCCCCAACCTGTGCGGCAGGGAGCCCCCCCCCTCCCCCCCAGGCCTCAGCGGCACTCAGAGAAGCCTGCAGCGCATAAGCGGCCACTTCCTACCCGATAAGCTCTGCCGTCATCGCGGCCTTTCCCGAGACACCTCCGGACATTTGTCTGGGAGGGAGCGTCTCCCTGTCAGCCCGTTTCCTCGCGCTCACGGCGGGGCGGATGCTAAATCTCGAGTTGACGTGATGCTGTTTATAATACTTTGCAGCTACTCCCAGGGTTATCCTCGCTCCCCAAACCTGCCTCTCACCTTTCATTTCAACTCTGCCTGCGTGGGGAGGGGGGGCCGTGGGGTGCAGTGGGGTGGGGGTGGGGGGCGGGATCCTGAGGGGCCCTAGACTGCACAGCCAGCCAGGGTTTGGGGTGACAGAGGGCGAGCGGGTTCACTGCTCAGCTTCCAGTCACCAATCGTGACCGATGGGGAGTGAGGACAGGAGAGCAGGAAGGGCTGAGGGCTGTGGTCCTCCAGCAAGGAGGCCCCCAGGGGCAGGCAGCCGGGGCGGGGGGTGGTAAGGCAAGGGGAGGGGCAGAGAGGCCCTGAGGACAGGGACTTTGGCATGACTCATGCATGCACACATGCATTGTTCACGCATGCACGGGTTCATCCAAAGATCTTTAGCGAGCACCTACCATGCAAGGCTTTGCGTGTCACCAGCCCTGTCACCAGTCCTTGTGCAAACAGGGTGGATAGCGGCCCCACATCGGCGGCTTCCTCTGTCTACACTTTTGCTCATTTCATGCTCATAATAAGTGTTGGGTAGGGCTCATTTTTCTCGTTTTACAGATGAGAGAACGAAGGCACAGAGAGGCTCGTCACTTGCCCAAGGCCACACAGCAGCGGCAGATCCCGGACTAACACCCAGGGGTCTGAGGCCCAGCCTGTGCCCTCCGTGCTGCCACACAAACCAGAGGGCTCCAGCTGGCCCACGGCATAGGCGGAGAGAGCGAGCAGGGGTGGGGTGGGCGGGGTGGGGAGAGGGGGTTGGCATTGCTGCCCCGGATCCCAGTGAAGGAGGCACCTGGGCCAGGGCCGAGGCGGGCACTGCCCTCAGGAGCTCAGGGTCTGCGGCCTCGTCCGCTCCCGCCAGAGTCTGACCTCGCGCTGCTGAACTGAAACTCTCGGCTGTTGGTTTTGGCACCAAAGATCCGATTGGATTTGACTTCTTGTTGGTGCATCTTGTGAGGTTTTCTTTTTAAATGAAGAGATTAGTGGTCACCTCCGTCCCCTCTCTTTTCGGGCCAATTCCAGAACCACGGAGGGAACCCTGGCCGTGGTCAGGGACCAAGCTGAGGGACCCATCCGCGTCCCTCACTTAACCGCCCCATGAGCCTCTGAAGGCACCCGGTTAGCCCTGTCTCCCAGACATGCAGAGGAGCCGCGATGAGGCCCCAGGTCAGTGCCACGTAAATTACACCACTGCCATCCATCGGGCATCTGTGACGGCGCCAGCCAGAGGCTTTCTGTGGGATCTCTGTCGCGGGCGCAGCTCCCGTGATGCAGGAGGGCTGCAGGGATTTTACACGGAGGACACGGAGGCCCAGGGAGGCCAGCAGAGCCGGTGGCACCTGGGGCTGGACCACGGGCCGACCCTGCCTCTGGATCCTTTATTGCATTCTTTGTACAAGTTCTGTTTTTTGGTTTTTTACTTTGGATTTTCTGTTAATAAATTTTGGGCGTGTGTATCCTCACCTCACTTTCTCTTGGGTTGCCTCAATAATTCCCCTGGTTTGTGGTGAGTGCCCACCGTGTGCCAGGGTCTGAGCTGGGCCCCGGGGAGAAACAGAGGGGAAGACACAGACCCCATTCTCAAGGCGTTCAGGGAAGTGGGGAGACAGGCGTAGAGGTGTAACCGAAGCCAACTGTGGGCTCCTCCTCTGCAAAATGAGAACATCCGTGGGACGTAGCTGCGGCGGAGGGTGGGAGAAGCGAGGGCAGGTCTGCAGGGCGCTCCGTGTGACGCTGGCGTGGAGGGCTCTTCCGCCGTGTGGTAGGGATGGGGCAATATCGATGGTGCCCGTCCCCAGAAGAAGCACAAAGAGGTGTGCATATTAAACGCTAATATTTACACATCACAGATGGAACCCAACAGGTCAGAATGGGAAATACCTAGAAGACCCAAAGGGCCAACTGGTCGACCTCCCTGCTACGTTGCCTGTAACTGACTCTGAAAAGTCTCCGCGTGCCCAGCCCGACACAAACGCGTGGTCGTTCAGACACCTGTGTGCCAGCGAGTGCACTTGCCGTTGCTTCTGCCATTGCATTTCTGCTTTCTCTCTTACAATAATTTAACAGCACACACTCTTACTGGCAGCACAAACCCTTGCAGAAAACGACTCGGCCGCATCCGTTGAGCTCCCTTGTTTTCATGAGGGAACGCATGTAAAAATGCACAAACACGTCCGTTTCAGTGTCACGTATCAGAGCAAAACACAAGAGCTGTGTGAGTGCCGGTCCATGGACTCAGTGGAGCATCATGTGGGCACTGATGGGAAAGTTAGATGAATTAAAAAGAGGCAGAGTGCCTCCAGGTTGGCTGCCATTTTATTAGGTAGTCAGTCTGGACCTACACTGCGGTGAGGGGGTGGGGCACCCCTTAGAGCCCGTCACTAAATGCCACCTCCTGGAGCCACCGCGGAGCCTGCAATGGCCGGAGCTGGATAATTTGAACAAAAAAAAACACCTGAAAATAAACCATTGGACCACAGCCAACATCTCCCCGAGCCCCCACTGATAAAAATAAATGATTGAATCAATAGGGGAAGAGGAGGTAAATCTCCCGCAGAGAAGGGTTCGCCGATGATAGGAAGGCAGTAAATCCGTCCACACCCGGGAAGGGGACTGAGCCCTTCTCCTGGCGGTGGGGCTTAGCCTCTCTCCCGCGGGTGCAGCCGCGCGCTGCCTTGCTCTCAAAGCCTCGCGTGTGGAAAGGGGAAGAAAAGCCACTTCCCCGGGGAGCAGCCTGGCGAGCCAGACCTTAACCAAGGCCCGAAGGTCATGCTCATCAGCCACGAGTGGGGTCAGTGGCGCGGGGCGCGGACCACGGACGTGAGGGCTGAGGAGGGCGCTCCGCCTGTGATGATCTCCCCGCCACGAATCACCCAGTTAGCCGGGAGGAAGGCGCCCACAAAGCCGAACCGAGGGGCATTCTAAAGACCCCGAGCCCTCACCGCTTTGGCTCAGTGGATAGAGCGTCGGCCTGCGGACCAAAGGGTCCCGGGTTCGATTCCGGTCAGGGCACAGCCTCGGTTGCAGGTGCCTCCCCGGCCTTGGCCCTGGCCGGGGTGTGTGCAGGAGGCAGCCAATCGATGTGTTTCTCTCACATGGATGTCTCTCCCTGTTCTTCCCTCTCTCTTCCACGCTCCCTAAAAATCAACGGAAAAATATCCTCGGGGGAGGGTTAACAGAAACAAAAATCGACACCGGATCAGTGCTCCTAAGAATGCCGGGTCACACACAGTCGGGTCACACACTCTCCAGGCAGGTCGCCGGGGAGAAGGCGGCGACCACTTTCAAGTCCCCTGTTGCCAGGCTGCCCGGAGAGGTCGGCGCTGAGTGAGGGCGCGGGGTGGCTGCCAGGAAAGCCCCTGAGAGCGCAGTCGGTGTTGGCGACAGCAGGTGGGCTTCCTTTGGGGGCCATGGTCCTAACCAGCCTTCACCGGGCGCTGGCCCAGCACTTTCCCAGGGCGTCTCCCTGCCTTTTAACAGCATCGCAGCGAGGAAGGGGCCATAGGTGTGTCCCTCGGACACAGCCTGCTCATGCTGGCTTTCCCCTCCCCCACAATATGGGGGGGTCACTGGTCTTCTCAGGGCCAGAACCCCCTCCCCTTGGGGCATCTCTGGGTCCCCAGGCCCCCACTCAGGCATTCGGTTTCCGTGAAAGGGAACACGTGGGCCCCCTGCTTCCACTCATTTCTTCTTGGAGAGTAAGCGCTGGAGAGGGGATTGCCCAGAGCTGGCTGGGTGGTGGCCTTTCCATAGCCAGAGGGGGGCGGGGTGAAGGGAAGGGAGCGGCCTTGGGGAGGGCCTGCCTGTGCTGAAATGTCCAGCCAAGGACATTATGATCGAGCTCGAGCATTTATTTATTTTTTAAATATATTTTTATTGATTTCAGAGAGGAAGGGAGAGGAAGGGAGGGAGAGAAGATCAATGATGAGAGAGAATCATGGATTGGCTGCCTCCTGCACGCCCCACACTGGGGATCGAGCCTGCAACCCAGGCATGTGCCCTGACCGGGAATCGAACTGTGACCTCCTGGTTTGTAGGTGGACACTCAACTGCTGAGCCACACCAGCCGGCAGGCTGTGTTTGAGCATTTAAATATTTAAATGTAATCATCACAGCAGCCCCCCAAGAGGATCTTTATTTTCCCCATTTTACCGGTCAGGAGGCCGAGGCTCCTGGACACCGAATGCATGACCCAGGCCCCACAGGAGCGGGTGAAATCGAAGCCTCGATCCTTTAAATGTCTTTCCTTTTCACTGAACCGAGTCACGCGGTTTCTCAGCACGCGGGTCTCTGCTTCTCCTTTTCGGTCTGGTTTTCGAAGGGGAGTGGGAAGCAGGAAGGTATCCGGGGATGCCGGCTCAGAGGAGATGCTGCTGCAAGATTTAGACTCAGCTGGATTTGTTGTGAGTATTTTTCATGTCCATTTCTTAACACCTCCCGTCTTTCTCTAATTTTTGATGGGTCCCGAGGACACAGTATGTGGAGGTTCTGGACAGCCCCATGCTGCCCGAGAAGCTGCCCGGAGGGTGCATGGCTGGTCCTGGCGGGGTGTGCAGACTCGCCCCGCCCTTCCCAGGGTGGATGTAAGGGTGGCGGGGGGGGGGGGGGGGGCGGGACCTTTTTCTGCTCAGGGCCATTTGGATATTTATAACATCATTCTCGGGCCGCACAAAATTACCCACTTAAAAATCAGCGTGCTATGTTTGGTCACACATTTAATTAACTCACGCCTAACGCCTTGGCAGGGCCAGGCCAAAGGGTTTCTCAGACCTTATCGTGCCCGCGGGCGGGACAACCCCACCCCTGCTGTAGAGGGTGCGAGAAGAGGGAGGAAGGGAGCTAAGCCGGCAGGTGGAGGGCCCAGCATAGTCGGCGTGGTCCAGAGGAGCGGGCCCCGGGCAGGCACGCTTCCACAGGCAGGAGCAGTGCCAGGTGGGTGGCCCAGGAGGGCGAGGCCATAAAGGCTCGGCAGGGAGTCCTGGCTGGGAGGAGGCGGGTGAGATGGTGGTGGGAGCAGAGGGGCCACTCCGGCAGAGGAGGATAGGATGGGCGTCGAAGACCAACATCAGAAGGTAGCGTCCACTGAGTCACGCAGTGCGGAGTGCGGTCCGTGCAGGGGTCTTGCCGGCGGCACTGAGGGTGTGGGAACAATGGTGGGTAAACTGCAGGGGCCGCGGGGGACGGAGGGAGCGCATCAGCTATCCTCTCCCTCCGTGTTCTTCAGCACCGCGCTGGCGGGGAAAAGCAGTTTTACTTACCAATATCCTTGACGCAGCAGGAAAAATCATTAGTTTCTTAAACGTTGACCCTTGGGCACACATCTCCTGACCATCTGGGGTGACCAACTAGAGAGCTTCTGATACGCACAGTCGCACGCTGGAGTTGCAAGTTGAATTAGCTAATTTTTTTAAGGAACCCATTTTTTTTTTTTTTTTTTTTTTTACTGGAAAGAACAACGAAGTCACTTATGTTTATTCATACTTAGACTTTTGGCAAGAATTTTCTAGAAAATAGATGGAAGTGAGTCTGTCCCTTCAAGGCAAACAACTGAAAGTATTTGTTGCCAATAATAAACGTCAAACTTTCTGGGGAAAATCTGAATTTGGGGAAAATTGTATTCATGATTACATACTTCCAAAGCTTGAAGACTGTGTCAGAGCTGGGAGGTGGTATCAGTGACTGTGGTGGTCGCTTATTGTATAATGATGGCATGCATCACCACGTGGGAGAGTGCAGAAGTCAGTGAATCTATTTTCCAAGTGACAGATGCATGTGGCAATGGCATGGGTGAGAAAAAGATCGATTCCAAGCGCACGATACACCAACGGTTTTGAATGCAGCAGAGTCCAAACATTTCATCGATATGGTTTCAGATTCCACATTGAAACTGAAAAATAAAACAGAAAGGCTTGTCGAGTGTTTGTGTACTACCAAAACATATCTAAAACATTCACAATTATCTGGAAAGACAATTAAAACACTCTTCCTTTTTGCAGTTATACAGGGTGAGACAAAAGTAGGTTTACAGTCGTGAGTCTGAGAAGCAGAGTTTATTCTTGTATTATTCTTTATGAATGATTGCATTATCTTCCATACCAACAACTATAAACCTACTTCTGCCCCCTCCACCCTGTCTAGTTGGGCGAAGCTTCATGTTCTTCCATCAAAGCAACCCGTCACACAGACTGGATGCAGAAGCAGAGGCGAGAATCTCTGTCACGAGGACAGAATGACAGAGATTTGCAAAAGTGCGAAACAAGGTCACTCTTCTTCCTAGACTCTTTTGTTTTAAAAATCCGTTATTTTTTACATAAAAATGTTACATTAACATGTAATGGGTTTACATTTACTTTTAAATGAATTAATAAATATAGTTTAAATTTCTCACTTTTACTTTCGAATATGGCAAATATCTATGGTTATGTTACTCATAACCAGAAGCTCTTTGGAGTCCTCAATAACTTTCAAGAGTGTAGAGTCCTATCTGGTTTTGCTCAGTGGTTAGAGCATCAACCTGTGGACTGAAGGTCCTGGGTTTGATTCCGGTCAAGGGCACATGCCTGGGTTGCAGGCTTGGTCCCCAGTGGGTGGGGTGCAGGAGGCAGCTGATAAATGACTCTCATCACTGATGTTTCTCTCTCTCTCCCTCTCCCTTCCTCTCTGAAATCAATAAAAATATCCTACCTATGTAATAAAGAGGGAATATGCAAATTGACCATCACTCCGCCACAAAGATGACAGTGCCCACAGCGGAGGCGGGGTTTCCGTAACACAAGATGGCTGCACCCACAGTGGAGGCTGAGTTCCCATAATGAGCCTTAACAAGCAATCAGCAGGGACCTGAGGTTCCGCCCCCCGCACCCTCATGGGGCTTGACAGGGGACCTCAGGCCACACCCCCCATCCTGACGCCAGGCTGGGGGACCTCAGGCCATACCTCCCACCTGGCAGGGCTTGACAGGGAACCTCAGGCCACGCCCCCCCGCCCCGGCGCTGGGCCAGGGGACCTGAAGCTGCACCCCCCTGCCTGGCCAGGCTTTACAAGGGTGGGACCAGCCGGGTCTGGTACTAGCCCAATGTGGGGGCTGGTCAGGTCTGGGTCTCACGCAATTTTGAGGCACACGTGGGTGGGCCGGGACTTGACTCTGGGTCCCGTGGTGTGCCCCAGACTCTGATGGGAGGAAGATTTTCATATACATTTTACTAATTTTCTTTCATGTCTGACACTTCTATTATAGAGAAAGGGCAAATAGCAATATTAAAATATTTCCTCTAATCCCCTTTTAATGTACATGAATTTTGTGCACTGGCCCACCAGTGTTTAATTTAAAAAAAAAAAAGAGTGTAGACACGTCCTGAGACGGAAATGTTGGAGGACCATTGAGTTGCAGCCTGCCCAGCTGGGCAGCCCCCAGACACTGTCCAACACCCCCTGGTCCTCCGTGCCCCGAGGAAAAGGCCAGAGGGCAGAGCTGGTCTTTTCCACTGCCTCCCCTTCGGGTCCTGTGGCCTCTGTGTCCTTGCCACACCCAGATGTGGGCACAGCCTCCAGGCCCCAGAGAGCACATCACTCTACCTTGCTCCCAATTCCTGGAAAGACTTTGGCTGAACATATCAGGGCCCTCAGCCTCAGTTCCCCTACTTTGGAGTGAGGCTTTTGGCCGGGCCAGTCCCAGGGGCTTGTCGCAGGCTGAATAATGGCCCCTGAGATCACTAGGTCCTCAGCCTTAGAGCGTGAGTGGCCGCTCATAAGGCAAAGGGCCCCTGCAGCCCTGAGTCCGCTGGGCTGAGCCGGGACGGTGCCGGGTCTCCGCGGGCCCCTGGCTGTGCCAGTGGCGAGGCTGGGCAGTGACGGCAGCGGATGTGGAGCTGTGGGCTTCGAAGGTGGAGGGTGGAGAGTCCTTGCAAGGGCCCCTGGGAGCTGAAAAACACCAGGGTTGGGCCCTAGCCGGTTTGGCTCAGTGGATAGAGCGTCCGCCTGCAGGTCAAAGGGTCCCGGGTTTGATTCCCATCAAGGGCACGTACCTCGGTGGCAGGCTCCTCCGTGGCCTGGGCCCTGGCCGGGGCGCATGCAGGAGGCAACCCATTGCTGAGTTTCTCTCACATCGATGTTTCTCTCTGTCTTCCCCTCTCTCTTCCACTCTCTCTAAAATCAATGGGAAAACACCCTCAGGTGAGGATTAACAAAAAGGAAAGATGAGGGTCGGACTCCCCTCTAGGACCTCCTGGAGAGCCCACCTGGTGCCACTCATGGCAGACCCCCCTCCAGAGCGGGCGGGACAAGCTGCCCCGCGTCTAAGCCGGCTGTGGTGTGACCGGCCCAGGACACTGACACAGCCTCGCACCCTGTACCATGTCCCGGAGGCACGTTGCAGAAGGAGAAATCACAGGGAGACCAGCTGTGCTAGCACTGCCGCCGGTGCGATCCAGGACACTGCTGCTCCAACATGGTCTCCATGTCCAGCTCCCGAGGCGGGTCTCACATCTTGTCCACGTGTCTTCAAACTCGCGTGGGAGTGTGACACCCCCCAGCACGCCCAGGGGCCCAGTCCAGTCTCAAAGGGGGTGCCCAGGTCACAGGGCAGGGCTGCTGCCTGGCCAGGCAGGTCGGGGGCTGTGGATTCCTCCCCGGGTTGTTCTGCCCCATCGCCGGGCTGCGTCGGGGGCCGGGGAGCGGTCGGCGCCCTCTCCCGCCAGCGCTGTGGCTCAGCGGCCAGTGTCCGCCGGCCTGGCCGCTCCTCTCCGGCCGTAGCCCCATCCCTCAGTCTCCGCTCGGCCGGCCTCGCCCTGTCCATCTCGGCCTCCCTGTCAGTGAGCAGCCCCTGCGCGGATTTATATCGCACGCGGGTTTGCCTGCGTCTAACGACACCCAGATGCTCCCCGTGACGGCGAAGACGCCCCT
Source organism: Myotis myotis (assembly GCF_014108235.1). Lineage (NCBI taxonomy): Eukaryota > Metazoa > Chordata > Mammalia > Chiroptera > Vespertilionidae > Myotis > Myotis myotis. Next base: position 559,217 of record NW_023416369.1, on the reverse strand, counting down.
GCTATTAATCTGACCACAGGCAGAGCCTTTCGCTTCACGCCAGCCCCTGAGGGTGGTGCTGATGGATGAGGCTGAGCCCGGCCAGGAAGCAGGCTTCCCCTCTCTCTGGACGTGTCGGAGGGAAAAATCATCTGCCCTTGTACCAGGGTGACTGGCAGCCTGGCATGGAAGTCCCACCTCCTGGCACACCGCTCAGTCCCAGGCAGGCGGGGCAGGGGTCACGCACTTGTCCCCCACCAGGGGATGTGCCCCAGAGCAGTGCAGCCTCAGTGAAGGAGCAGGGGTCCGAGGGGTCTGTGTGCAGACTCGGAGAATTGGAGGGGACAAGGCAGAGGGCCTTCCATTTGGCAAATGGGGAAACTGAGGCCCGCAGAGGGGGCAGAACTTGCTGGGGTTCCTTCCCACTCCCTGCCTGCCCCCAGATGCCGCGGCCATCTGCTGAAATGGGGGAGGGGTCGTGAACCAACAGGCCGAGAGCTGCGGTCCTCGGGTGGAGAGAAGGCCGGTGGTGGCGTGAGCAAAGGCACCTGGGATGCGCGAGGAAGGGGACGCAGATGTGGCCCCCAGTCCCAGGGCACCCAGCCAAGTGAGCCCTGCCCAGAGGGACACCGGTGGTGAGGGGAAGCCTGCTGTCGCTCAGGAGGGCTCGCCACCCTGCACGGAGGCAGATGGGCCGTGTCCTCAGGCCCGCACAGCTGGGACCCGGTGGCGTGCACTCTGCCTGCAGCCGAGTCCCCACACTGGGAGGCACAGGGCCCCCCAGGAGTCTGCCCTGCGGGCTGAGGCCAGGCGCAGGCTGTGCCTCATTTTTTCACCAAAAACAAGAAGACCAACACTCGAACTGGGTTCTTATCCCCTTTTCTCCTAAGGCGGAAACTATTAAATCTGCAATTCCGACAGCTCAGACCCTCAGCCACCACCCAGACCCACAGCCACCGCTCAGGGAGAGCAGCCCTGTGCCGGGGCATGCCTGGGGCTCAGGGCTCAAAATTCCCGGGGACTCTGCCTGCCAAGCAGCGACCAGCGTCTCTGGATTCAGCTGAGGCAGCTTCTCCCTGAAGCTCTCCTGACCCCTGACCTGCTCCCTGCTCCCTGCTTCCCTCCTCCCCCACCTCTTCGAATTCTAGAAAGGGCCCCCCTCTAGAACTGGGCAGTTTGTCCCTTCTCTGGTTCCCCACCTGCCAACCTGGCCGGCCTGTCTCTAATCGCACCCACACGCTCCCCGCACCCTCAGCCCCCTCCCGGCTCTGTTTTCCTTACAGCGTTTGTTACTTTGTAATGCGCTCCTACAGCCACCATCACGCACCGCGGCCCCGTGCTCACCTTATAACACACACTCTGAGTGTGCATCTGCTTGCTTCTCCTGTGGCTTCGCCTGCCCTTGTCTGAGTTACTCAGGCTGCGTCTCTGCTGCCTAGAACCGTCCTTGGCACATAGGAGGGGCTCGCCAACCTCTGTCAAATGAATGGAGGTTTGGAAGTGTGTGCGGGGCCCAGGACCCTCGGGCCCACCCGTCCTCTGAGGTGACTCAGATAAGCCCGGGACGTGGACATGGCGCCTTCCCCTTGGGGACCTCGACTCCTCTCCCAGCCGCCTCCACAGCCCCCACCCCAGGTAGCAGCCAATCGGTCCTGCAAGAGTAGATGGGCCGTCAGCATTTACCCACCACGAGGAGGAGACCAGACTGGGCTAACTCTCGGGGGGGCAGCTGTCTCAGGGCGGGAGGCACCTTGCCTGCGTCATAAAGCCGACCCCAGTGGGAGGAGCTCCCAGGAAACCCAGGCCATTCAGTGAGCCCCTCTCTTGAGGGACTCAACCTGCCCCCTAGGGAGTCTGCCACCCAGAGGGCCGTGTGCCTGGGTGCAGGGTGTCCTTGGGTTGCAGCCATCACAGCTGATGGCTTGTTTGTAACAGAGAGGAGGCTCCCAGCCTGGGCTACCTCCCACCCAAGAGGGCCAGGAAGACAGAAGCATGTGTGTGGGTGGGGGATGAACATGGGGGCCCCACCTCATCTAAACACAAAGTTCAGCGGAAGTCAGACACCCACCCAAGAAGAGGAGGCACAGCTTCCGCACAGCCCCAGGCTTGTTCGTTTTGTCTGAAATTTCATGTGCTCCACTATGAGACAGAGAGGTTGACCAGAAAGCCGGTGACTGTCCCGTGAATCCTGCCTTCCTCACAGGCCTGGCCCAGCAAATAACAACTCTGTCCAACGAGGAATCCAGTGAAGGGAACGTCTCCGTGTTGGTGTATAAGGATGTCCCGGTGGCCACGCCCCTGCCAGTGTGGGCCGGGGCACAGGAAGAGAGGCGCTCAAATGGAGCTGAAGTGACAACGACGCAGTAGGAGCGTCTCCGCCAGCTTTTCCGGAACCACTGCTCTGCCCGCGCTCTGGACAAGGCTGCTCTTCTCACTCCACCTGCACACGGGGAAGGAGGCCGGGGGAAGCTGCTCCCGGGGCCCCAAGGCCCGGCCCTGGCATGTTCGCCCAACTGTGGGCTCCACGCAGAAGCAGGGCCTGACCCCGAGGGAACGGGGTGGGTCCAGTGGAGCCAGTGCGTGTGGACCTGAGGGAGGCCCGCCTGGCAGGATCCCAAAGGCTGTCTTCGCTGCCCCGATCCTTGGGGAGAACGTGGCCGTCCTCCGCCCAGCTGCTCCCCGCCGGGACCCCGAGGAGCTGTGTCCTCTTTTCCTGCGAGGTCCCAGCGCCTGGGTTTAATGCTAGGAGCCACGTTAGGAAACTGGATTCGATGGGGTTTGGCACCAGCACTGCCTGCGTCCTCGCGTCCTTGTGTCCTCGGAGCCCCGAGCCCCGGTCGGGCCCTCCATGCAGACGCCCCTGGCCCTGATTTAGTATTTAGTGGGCGTGGGCCATGGACCGAGGCCCCGTTTTCATTCTGGGAGTTTCTGGAAGCAAGGAAGCAGCCTGGCAGAGTGCAGAGAGCCCCGCTGGCTCAGAGGCTGAACCACTGAGTCTGTGCACCGAGGGCGAGTCCCGCCCAGACAGCAGACGGTTGTTGGGACACTTTTTAAAAAGTTCATCCACCCTTTTTCTTGATTGATTACGTTGGGCCGAGCCTGTCAGTACTCACTGCCCCAGGGAAGGAAGACAGCAAAGAGCCGGAGAGCAGAGAAGGAAGCCTGCTGGGCGCGTGGTTTTCCAAAGAAACGGGCACTTTCCTGAAACCGGGTCAAGAGGGCTGTGCCAGCCGAACCGGTTTGGCTCAGCGGATAGAGCGTCGGCCTGCAGACTCAAGGGTCCTGGGTTCGATTCCGGTCAAGGGCATGTACCCTGGTTGTGGGCACATCCCCAGTGGGGGGCGTGCAGGAGGCAACTGATCGATCTCTCTCATCGATGTTTCTGGCTCTCTGTCCCTCTCCCTTCTTCTCTGTAAAAAATCAATAAAATATATTTAAAAAAAAAAAAAGAGGGCTGCGCCAGCTGTGCCAGAGGCGTGGCCCTCACCTCCCGCCTGGACCAGCCCCGGGGCCGCATCCCGGAGCGCTGGTGGGATTCCAGCGGTGTGGCCTGGGCATGCCTGTCCCCTCACGGCCCTGTGCCTTTGTGCTGAGTGATGAGACAGAGCGTGGCCATGTGTCCGGCCCCAGGGGGCGAGTGTGAGGACCAGACGGCGAATCTGAGGTGTGCGCTCAGAAGCACGCCGGGCGCACGGGACCGGGGCCGGGGCCGCAGTCACGGCTAGTGTCAGCGTCAGCGTATCATTTCAGTCGGTGGTTTTTCTAAGGGCAGGACCTTTTCTTCAAGCAAAATTGGATGCAGACAGGCAGGGCATGAGGCTGAAATAAGGCAGAGCTGCCTGGATGGGGGAGGGAGGGGAGCCCTGCCGGACCATTTGGAATCGAACCCCTCCGGCCCCCAGGATCACTCCCGAGGGGGCGTCAGGGAAAACGGTTGAAAACCTCTTCAGTGGAATCAAATCCAAGGAACGCCGGGGGATTTAATGAAGTCCCGCGTCCCTGCTGCAGCCCCATTTCCTCGGTCTGTGCGGGTCGGACGAGGGCCCCCCCAAGAGGGGCCATAGCTGAGGGTTCCGGGGACACACACTCTGGGATGGAGTTGAAGCGGGAAGGCAGTGGGGGCGGGCAGCGGCAGGGCTGGGAGGGACGCTGAGCTGGGATGCCATCCCGGGAGAGGCCCCGTCACCCCCAGTCCCCCCCTCCATGGCCCACCCAGTCTGTCCCAAGTGGGTGAGAGGCCCTCGCCTTTTCCCGGGCTGTTCTGCCATTGGATGCAGACCATCCTGGAAGGTGGGGAGCCCCCTAGGGGAGGGCCCCCAGCCCCGGGAAACAAGCCCTTCATTCCTGCAGGGGCTCTGGGCAGCTCCCCACCAGCCCGGCTGAGCCCTGGCGAAGAGCCGTGGACCACACCCAGTCCTGGCTCTCAGGGAGCTGATCATCGGCCGGGGGACGGGTGTCCAATGCCAGGCAAACGAACTAACACTAACTCCCACGTATTGATCAGGGGCTGATCTCTGCGGGGCCAGAGAGGATGCGAGGAGGGGCTGGGAGGAAGGCCCTGGGGGGCGGGGGCGGACCTTCTCACGGAGGCCTGCAGCTCCCGCAGCAGCCCACAGGCTGGGGCCGGGACAGGGGTGCTCCTCAGGCCAAGGGGAGCTGGGGGTGGGGGGGGATTCTAGTCAGCGGCAGGGACCAGGCGTCCTGAGGACCTCGGCAGCTGTAGGGGACAAGGACGGGCCCTCCCTTCCACGCGCCCGGGGCCGTGAGACGGAACCAGACGCAGAGCCGCCTGGCGATTCCATGGGCACCGCTCGCTTCCCCCAAGTGCTTCGCATCGCCGCCACCGTGCGGGGTGCCTAATGCAGGGCGCGCTGTGTCCGCTACCAGCACCTCGCGGGAGGAGAGTGTTCCTGAAGTTTCTCAGTTCCAACATGTCTCCCCCCTCGCCCCCCCCCTCCCCCCACGGAGGAGCCAGCCCTGCCACAGTGGGGTTTCAGGGGGGGAAGAAATGCGCCCCGAGTTTCCCCAAACCACGCAGGGATCGGCCTGGAGGGAACTGTGCCCACTTTGCAGATGAGGACGTGAGGGTCACAGACGCTCAGCCACTTGCCCCACGTCTCCCAGCCAAGGAGCAGCCAGGCCACTGGGACCGGGCTGGCTGGCAGCTGGCCATGGGCTCCGGCTCTGACCCCTTAGCCCCCGGCGCCAGTCGGGCTGAGGGAGAACATGGCCAACCCATGAGACCTGGGGTGGGCACCCTGGAGGCGAGGGCAGTTGGGCAAATGTGTGCAGAGGAACAGGTGGGCCGGGCCCTGGGGACAGAAGAGTGGGGCCGCGGGCGGTGTGCTGGGCAGGTGTGGGTCGGGTGGTATCCAGGGCGGAGTGTTCCGGAAGGAATGAGGGGAACATGGAAGCAGGAGTGGAATGGGACTCACGCCACGTGGGGTGCAATCCCACCCCCAGAAGAGTGCCGGACGGGCTCCCCCAGCCTCACCCACCGACTCACTGTGCTATCTGGACACACACCCTGTGGTAAAGCCGCGTGCCTCACAGGTTCCAGCCTCCCCACCGGGACCCGGCAGGCAGGTGCAAGCTGACCTATCAGGAAGGCCCAATGCGCTTCCTGCTCCCACCACATGTGCGTGTGCGCACACACACACACACACACACACACACACACACTCACACACTCACACACACTCACACATGCCAGACACACACACACATACGTTTACATACACACAGCAGACACACATTCACACATACCAGACACACACACCACACCACACTCACACACACCACAAACACTCATACACACACACCACACCACATTCACACACACCTCACCACAGACACACACACTCACACATGCCAGACAGACACACACCGCATAGACACAGACATTTACATATACCAAATAGACACACACACATTCAGATACTCACATACACGCATACCCACAATTACATATATATATACTTTCATACATACACACAGGTACACATGCTACACAGACGGACACACACACATGTACTTGTACAGACAGACACACATGGACCCACACCACACAAACCCATTCTCTCACGTGTACACACACACACACACACACACACACACACTCAAACGGGCAGACACACACACAACCAAACTTCGCCAACCCAAGAGGCAAGTGAACCCCACCTTCCCCAATGGAGGTCCCCCCCCGGCCGGCACCCGCTGGGAGCGCCCAGGACAAAGCTCCCTGTAAAGGCCAGATGACCCTTTTAAAGGCCAGTGAGCTTTTACGTCTTAGAGCCCATGAGACGCTTCCCTTCGCTGTTTAAAAAGTCTCCTTTATACAAGAAAGGCCTCTCGTATAAAATATGAACCCCGAGTGGGACGTCCGAGAAGTCCCCTTGGCCGCGTCACCCCGGGCCTGCCCGTTGTCTGCGCTCACCACTGGCCTGTACTGTGGGGAAGCAGAGCGCCCAAGGGGAGCCCAGCAAAGGCAGGCGCCTCGGGGCGGGCGGAGGGATCCCTGCTGGGCTCCATCTGCTGTGGCGCGGTGGGAGGCAGGTCAGATGCAGCCTGGTGGCCAAGACATGCCCCTGCGGCCACGGGTGACCGGAGCCGGCGGCCCAGGCCTCAGGGGCCCGCCCTGGCCCAGCCTGCCCACCCGCCCCAAGTGGCCGCAGGAGGCTGCCTGGGCCGCAGGCCTGGCCTGGCCCCCGCCCCCTCCCGGGCTCCCCGAGTCAGTCAGCGCCGTCAGCGTGGTAGCAGCTTGATTAAAGTTCAGGGGTTTAATAGATCATTTAAAAAACCCAAATTACTCCCACCCCCGGCCAGCCACCTGGCCCGCTGCCCCCGTGCCTGGCAGCCCCGGGCCAGCACTGCGAGGCCGGGCGGGCCAAGGTTCCTGCCTATTCCCGGAGGACGGCCGCGCCGAGCGAGCCGACATTCTCAGCTGCATTTAATCTGCCCTGAGACAGGCTGGCGATGAGAAAATGCGAGGGGCAGGGCACGGAGCCGCCGGGGAGCGCGGACACTTGGCCGGCTTTGTTCCCGGGAAGCTGGCGCGGGGCCAGCCTCGGAGGAGCTCCCTGGGCAGCAGAAGTCTGTTCCAATTAATCGTGTTTAACCATTCTAATCACACGTTAGCACATTAATCCTATTTTCAATCCAAAACACATCTGAGGCGGCGGCATGTGGGCCCTTTTATGGGAACCGCAAATCAGAGGGAGCGGGGAGGCACGGACCCTCGCTCGCTCTGCACTTTCACTGAACTTAAACTTAATAAAATTCGGGCCTGGCTTGTGGTTGGATTTACTGCGCGATGCCGATGCGTTCACATATAAATAGATCCCTTAAGTGACTTAAAAACCTGTCAGAGAGGGCAGTGAAAATTTGATTATAAGGCAACCAGCGCTGCGCCCCCCACCCCTCCTCCTCCTCCCAAGGACCCGGCGGGGTGGGTCTGACGGCTGGGTGGTGGCTGGGTGGCTGGGTGGCTGGGTGGGCGGGTGGGAGGGTGGCTGGGTGGGTGGGTGGGTGGAGGGCGGCCTGACTCCAGGAACCTCTGGGGCGCCTGCCAGAGGGGGCGGCCGGGCCCCGGGAGGCTCCAGGGGCTGGGGCTGAGCGGCCTTGTAAAGGGGTTTATGGAGGTGTCATCCCGAAAACTTGACAAACCTCAAGCACCTCATCTCCAACGTTTCTGTTGAGTTTCTCAAGCGCTTGGACGTGAAGGGCTCCTCCCCAGCGCGGGCAGGAGGCGTGCAGACAGCCGGGAGGAGGGGAGAGAAGGGCTCCCCAGCCGCCAACAGCCAGCGACACCATGTTTGATCAGAGCGAGAGGTTCCCGAGAGGGGGTGGTGCTTGCCCTTGGTCAGAGCTGGTGGGGGGGGGGGGCAGAACCAGGGTTAGGCCAGGCCCCTGCAGCGCGGGCTCCTCCAGCCTGGCCCGCGCCCCTGCTCCTCCTCTCAGTGGCGTGGCTGCGTCCGTGCCACCTGTGACCCTATCCTCGTCCCAGCGACGCCGGCCTAGCAGCCGTTTCGTTCGGTAGTAACATTCCCTTCGCTTTTATCCCAAGTCCACTTAGGACCATGCGAGCAGCTGGATCTGAAGAAATCGTTTGCATCCGAATGAAAACAGGGAGGCATTGCTTTTTAAAAAATATATTTTTTTATTGATTTCAGAGAGGAAGGGAGAGGGAAAGAGAGATAGAAACATCAATGATGGAAGAGAATCATTGATTGGCTGCCTCCTGCATGTCTCCTACTGGGGATGGAGCCCACAACCCGGGCCTGTGCCCCGACCGGAACCGAACCCGTGATCCTTCAGTCCGCAGGCTGACGCTCTGTCTGCTGAGCCACACCGCTAGGGCAGACATTGCTGTTCTTGCATTGAGTCACATTGGGTGCGATGCCCGGGGAGGAGGGACTCCTGGGTTCCTTCCTGCCTCTGCCACGTCCCAGCTGGGCGTCCGTTTGTGAATTACTTACCTCCCAGGCCTCAGGCTCTGCATCCACAAAACACGGTGCCCAGGACACGGACACGGTGACTTCCTTGTGGCTGCGAGGATTAAGCCATGATCGGCACACGGCCGGGCACACGGTACACGCTAAGAAACGTCGGCCACCACTCCCCCACCCAAAACCAAGGACAGGAGTGTGTCAGTCGGCACGGGTTCCTGGCACAGGGGCAGGCGAGCAAAGTATGCCAGGCGACAGCTGACACAGGACGTGCTCGGTGGAGGCTGGCTCACGAGGCGACAGCATCTTCGGGACTTGATGTTAAGACGGCGAGACTGTTTGAATGCGATGCTGCCATTTTACACAGAAAGAGAAGAGGCGACCAGATCGAATCCCGGGGCCGACACAGTTCATTGTATTTTAGCATATGCCGTGGCCCTGGGCTTCCGGAAAGGGGCACAGGGGGACGTGAGATGCCGCAAGCCATCCTCACCTTCACGTGCTAGTTCATCCGTCCAGCAAGCACTGGCCGCGGCGGGCGGAGCGCCAGGCCGCTCTTGGCGAGGACGCCGGAGGGGTGATGGGTTTCCCCAGGAGCCAGGGCGACGCCCATTTCCCTTGTGCCTCTTGGAGAGCCTCCCTCCTCCAGGAGATTGTACGGGTTCAGCCCCATTTCCACACACAGCTTCCTCAACGGGCCCTTACAATCCCAGGAGCTCCAATGGGGAGGCACTCCAGGCCTTTTGAACCGGCTTCGCTTTAAAAATCGATTTCCAGCCCTGGCCGGTTTAGCTCAGTGGATAGAATGTCGGCCTGCGGACTGAAGGGTCCTTGGTTCGATTCCGGTCAAAGGCACATGCTTGGGTTGTGGGCTCTATCCCCAGTGGGTGGTGTGCAGCAGACAGCCGATCCATGATTCTCTCTCGTCATTGATGTTTCTATCGCTCTCTCCCTCTCCCTTCCTCCCTGAAACCAATCAGAATATTTTTTTAAACATCGATTTCCAGCTGTTGGTTGGAGCATCGTCCCGTGCACTGAAAGGTTGTGGGTTCAATTCTCAGAGCACCTACCTAGGTTGTGGTTTTGATCCATGGTCAGAGAGCATACAGGAGGCAACCACTCTATGTTTCTCTCTCTCTCTCTCAAAAAGAAAAAAATCAATAAAAACATATCCTCGGGTGAGGATTAAAAAATCAATTTCCAAACCTGCCGCTTCTGCCTTCTTGCTGTCTGATGCAGGGTAGTTGGAAAGAGCGGACTCGGAGAAGCTGCGTGCCCGCGTCTTCCTTCGGGTTGATGTGGGATTATTGATTCCTGCTGAGTGAATACGCACCGGCTCACAACGCAGTAGGAAGTGTGTGTGTGTGTGTGTGGGGGGGGGGGCGGGGGCGGGGGAGAAACAGACGTCGCAAGGCTCTTGGATAGGAACCAGGATTAGGGTCTGATGTTTGGCTTTCTAAGTAAACACATCTAGCTTTTTCTTTTACAAACAGCAATCTGGAAAGATGCATTAGGGGATCTAAATGCAGAATAGAAATGAGTTTATCCAGGTAAGTAAGTTTTTATTAAACAGTTTAATTCGTTCCAGTTCCTTTGGAAGAAGCTGTGGGTCATGGTTAATGTTCTGGGCCAGACAGAAAGCGCATTCCCGCCGCCACCTGCGTCTAATGCGCAGCTGTCGGGCGCTCCCGGCCCCTCCGGAGAGGCACGCACCGCAGCCGAGGGCACCCTGGCGAAGGAACGCGGCGACAGAAATGGCCGATGGGTGTTCGCGGCCAGGAGCGCCGCGGCCTGGGAGCAGCCGGGAGCGTGGGCAGCACTGGGGAGCCCAGAGGACCCTCGCGCTCTAGCCGCTCTCACCGTGCTGTGCGGGGAAGAGGTTTAGCAGATGTGATGTGGGGGGAAAGCAAAACAAACAAGAAAAGCCAACGGGGATGAAAACACGGTCCCACAGATGCCGTTAAACAAATAAACCCACGCAGGGACTAAGCCTGCGGCAGCCACGCTCACACCAGGACGCTCTGGGGGCCAGCGCGGTCCCGCGTGAGACGTAAACAGTCTCGGCCTGAGCGCTCTTACGGGGACGCTCCCGTCTGCGCGGGCGGCTGCTCTGCGTGGTCTCCCTGGCGGCGGCGGCGGTTTCAGAATAGGTATTCCCAAGTCCTTGAGCAAGAGAGAAGTCGTGGCTCTTTCTATCCAGGGGTTTGCCAGGCATCTGGTAAGAAGTAATAAAACAATCCACGTTTGCACGTACCCTCGAGGCAGCTGTGCGGCGCGCTCTCCACGCCGGGCTGGGCTCCGCTCCGAGATGCTCCCTCGAACGCCTCCCGATGGCCTCCCCTGTGTTTTCCGAAAGTCCCCGGGGTTGCCCTTCAGCCCCGTCTTTCCTGTTTGTAAACCTCACCTTCCATCTGGGCTTCTCAGTGAGAGCAGGCTGTGGGCGCCCAGGGGCTGACGGAGTGGGTCGAACACAACCCGCAGGGATGCAAAGTGGTCACCACAGCCCGAGGTGCCTGCAACCATTGGCCCCGGAGCTACTGCGCGACCCAGCGACCCCACCCCCGGTTCTCCCAGGAAGGGAGGCCGGGACTTGAGCGGATATTCGCACGCGCAGGTTCAGGGTCGCCGGAAGGTGGGCCCGCCCACGTGCCCATTGGGGGTGGACGGACAGCACCGTGTGGTACCTGTGCCTTGAAAAGGAAGCAAGTTCTGCAGGGCCCACGCTGCATCATGGACAAACCTGGAGGCCACCATGCTACGTGAGATGAGCTAGTCACGTGGGACAGATGCCGGATGATTCCACGCGTGCGAGGGCCACGCAGGAAGTGGGAGGGCGTTAGCCAGGGGCCGGGAGGAGGGGGGTGGGGGGTGGAGAGTTTGTGTCTAATGGGCACAGAGTTTCAGTTTCCCACGATGAAGAGTCCTGGGGATGGTGGCGTGATGGCTGCACAACAGTGTGAGTGCATTTCAGACCACTGAGCTGTGCACTTGAAGTGGTTAAAATGGTAACATGTGTGTTGTATGTTTGATCACACACAGAAGTAATTCTGAGGCCATGAACAGCTTCGCATCCGTCTTCACAGGAGTCCCGTCGAGGGGGCAGAAGTCAGGCCAGGAATGAAGAGGGGACCGCGGTGAGCCTGGAGGCTGGGCCTCAGAGCCGAGGCGGGTGCCCAGGACCGAGCGCTGTGCCGGAGGGTGAGCCGGCTCTGGGGGGGCCATCACAGCAGCTGACACTTGTCTGTCACTGGACAGGGTACAAAGCAATGCCATGTCTATTATTTCGTTACTGCCTTGGGATTATCCTGCGAGACTGGTCGTATTATTACCAGCTTGTGTGCTGGGACGGAGCCCCCTGAGAAGGAGAGAAGAATGAAACGGCGCCAGAGACCCCACTGAGGGGTGCTCCTCCTTGATGCTTCAGTGTCTCCAGAAAGAGAACTGAAGAACCCCCAACACCTCGCAACATCCTCCTCCTCCGGGAGGCCCCCCAGGAGTGCACGTGCCTCCCTAGGAGGGCAGGGGCGTCTGTCCCAGTCCACAGGGCTTCGGTGCCAACAAAGAGCAGCAGGAGAATCTGCAGGAACCAGGCCCTCCCACTGTCTGCTGCGCTCGGCCCGGCACTGGGAACACAGGGAGGGCTCACACAGGCGTGGAAATTGGGGACAGACTGCTGGGGTGGCCCTGGAGGAGATGCAAGGGGAACCCCTCTAACCGGGGTGCAGGGGGAAGCTGTGACCTGCTCCGGAGGGACTGGCGTGGAAGGAGCCCTGGCAAGTGGCCACCAGCCCCTGCCCCCCGAGGGGCTGCAGGTACAGACAAGGCTTGTGTTGTTTTGACTGAAAAAGAAACCCCTGTGCCAGGCCCTTTCGCACGTACCGCTGTGCAGACCTCGCAGCCCTGTGCTGGGACCCGCTTCCCATTGTGCAAAGGAGCACGGGGAGGTCAAGGTCAAGGCCCAGCCAAGTGCAGCTGGGGCTGGAGGCCGGGCCTGCCTGCTTGGCGGCTCTTCCTGCCAGACGCCACTGCTGTGCCGCCAGAGCACGCGTGGGGCAGGAGGTCAGAGCTGGCTGCCGAGTCGGGCTGCAGCAGCAGGCAGGAGGGGTGGATGGGACCCCTACGGGACCCCCCGCCCCGGGCCCGGTGTGGGTGATGGGCAGGTCCTGCAGGAGCCTCGAGAGACAACCAGCGAACTGGGCAGAGGCAGAGATGTGTTCCCGTCTCAGAGAGCCCCAGTTAGCCAAGTGACTTTGGGTTCAATGTCACCATCCTCAATCTCCTCGTTTATAAAAAGGGACTTAATTACAACTGCCCTCCTCCTCGGGAAGAATGAAAAAGAAGTCACGTATGGAAATGCTGAATGGGCGTTACGGTGCCACGCCTGTCGCAGGGCTCGGCACACAGCCGGTGCCCAGCAGGTGTTTGCTGAATAGCTACCACAAGACAGGCAGCTGCGTGGAATAGCGCGTGGGGCCCGGATATGTGGGGCCCTCACGCCACAATCCCTCCTTGCGTGCACATGGGCCTTAGAAACCCCTCGCCAGCCGGTTTGCTGCACGGGAGCTGCTGGTGTGAGGGGAGGCAGCTTCCACTTGCAAGGGAGGAAACTGAGGCCCCGAAGGGCTGGCCTCTGGGCCTGGGGACAGGGCATTCTGCACCCTTTTCTGGGTACGGAGACGAGCCCTCCCTCCCCCTGACACCTTCTCCTGCAAGGTCGTAGGCAGAGAGGTCGCCCTCCGGGATGGAGAGGAAGAGGAATCTGTGCTACCTCTCGCTCCAGCAGACACGCTCACGCCCGCTCTGTGCTGCCTGGGGGGCGGGGGGGGGGGGGGGCGGCCCACACTGTTGTCACCTCCCTGCTTACCGAGGCCCCTGAGTCCTCGAAGACAGGGCTTTGGCGCTCATCCTGTCTGGACCCAGAATGCCCAGCCCAGCGCCTGGCACACAGGGGCTCAGTGCCTGCTCAGCGAATGAATGAATGAATGAATGAATGATGGTCCCACATCTGAGGTGCTTTTTTTCTGGAGAGGGAGGCGTAGACACACTGTGCTCCGTCTCCTGCTTCGTGCCGGGGAGCTTTGGGCTGGAGGTTTCCGGGGGCTGGGGAGGTCTGGCTGGTCCGCGCGGAGCTGCAGAGACGGTGGCTGCCGAGGAGAGACAGGTGAACCCGCCAGAGAGAACAGAGGGCTGCGGTGGGGGCCCGGCTGGGGCCCGCCTTTGATCGGAGAGCAGAGCCAGTTCAAGGGGCGACCGGTGGGCACACCGCCCCCCACGCCCAGAGGAGCCTGCGTGGGGTTGGGGGCTCTGTGGCCGCCAGCTGGGAATTCTGGTTTTTCGAACAAGGGCCCATGTTTTCCTTTGTACCGGGTCCTGGGAGCACGGAGCTGCTCCTGGATGCGGGACGGCCCGTCCTCCGCTTCCCAGGCGCCTGGAGGGGGGCAGGGAGCCGGCCTCTCCCAGCGGACGTCACTCTTCTCCGAAGGAAGGTCATGTCCAAGTTCCCCAGAAGCCCCTGGGGCAGGGCCAGGATGAAGGTGAGGTGAATGCGGCTCTGACCCGGGCACAAAAATGAAGAGACCACTAAGAAGTTCAGAAATCAGCATAAATAATGCCTCAATATCGTGTCTTTAAATCCAAATTAATGCTAAAACTCCATGATGAACAAAATAGCAAAATGTTGTATTTACAGGGTCAGTAGCACAGCCGTGGGAGCAATGCTGAGCCCCAGGCAAAATGTGTGCCCCACGTGACAAGTTCACATATTGTTTGATGGTTAGTTTCCGCCCCCCAAACAGTAAGCATTGGGAAAAATCACTGAAAAGTAGGAAAGTGGGTGTATTAAAAGTCACAAATTATCTTAAGTTTCAATATTTTATGTTATCAACATCTTACACAGAATTTATTATCATTTTACTTTCCGGCCTTCAGTGGAAACAAACTCATCAATATATATATATATTTTAAATCTGCTTCTCTGCTGATTTTGTTTTCAGTGGAGAGAATTGACAAGTTTGAAAATTTTTCTTAACCAAGTGGCAATTTTAAAGATTTTTATTTTTATTTTTATTTTAAAATATATTTTATTGATTTTTTTACAGAGAGGAAGGGAGAGGGATAGAAAGTTAGAAACATCCATGAGAGAGAAGCATCGACCAGCTGCCTCCTGCACACCTCCTACTGGGGATATGCCCGCAACCCAGGTACATGCCCTTGACCGGAATCGAACCTGGGACTCTTCAGTCCACAGGCCGACGCTCTAGCCACTGAACCAAACTGGTCAGGACAAGATTTTTAAATTAATTTCCGCTTACTAATTGTACCTTTAAATGTTTGTTATTTTGATGATGGTGGATTTTTTACATTAATTATGATTCTTTAGAACTTCGCATTGCAATATTTCTCAGTAGTTGTTGTTTAGTGCGTACAGAGCTTTTGTTTGGGATGCCGGGAAGGTTCTGGGAATGGATAGCAATGGTGTCCACAACAAAGGGGAGGCACTCCGTCGTACACTTTAAACCGCTCAGTAGCGTGAGGGGCTCATATTACCCCCACTGCAGACAGGTAAACCGAGGCACAGGAAGAGGAAGGAGACTGCCTGGGTGAGTGTGACGGGGAATACAAGCCAGGTCCCTGCCACTCCTGATCTTAGCCTCCACCTCGTCGCCCCTCACATCCCCGCTGCCACCAATTACAGGTGCCTGCCCGCTTCCCATAGAACGACCGTCCTTTCTGTCCTTTCTGTCCTTTCAGCCACTTACGCACGTATCCGCCCAATAAACACAGACTGGCCCTGAGCCAGGCACGACGGGAAACCTGCAGGCGATCCACCCGGAGCCTGGGTCTCGGAGGACTGGAGCGCGGCAGGAAGTCAGGCCTGAGGACGCCGGGCCACGCTGGCAGGGAGGAGCATCGAGGCAGGTGTGGCTCACGCACAGTGAGAACGCCGCCCAGGAGCGGCCAGGTGCCCCTGGGCCATCGGGGGCTTCGGGAGGTGGTGGTCTGGCAGCTGTTCTGGACGCCTCCGCAGGCTCACGAGGCCCCGCGCCGGGAGGACCTGTGCCTGCAGGCCAGGAGGACGGTGTGGGCTGTGGGCAGGAGCAGGGACCGGGGGTTCTAGATCAGGGCTCTGGACTGCAGTTCTGGGCCTTCTCCACCTCTAACCTGCTGAGATCTGGGGCCACGCACCAACCAGCTCTGTGGGGCCTTGACGTTCTCATCAGGAAGGAGGGGCAGGCCAGACCCCACGATACTGGCGTTCCATTCAGAACGAGAAAGGAGAAGACATACGTCCAGCGCCCGACAGACGTGTCGGAGAATGAAATATTTGGGGTCTGGAGATGCAAACAACGGCAGTTACTTACGTTTCTTTTTCTAAAAGCTTGCGGGATTGCTCAGTGAGGATGAATGAATAGTGTGAGCAGGGGAGGGCGCGGGCGGGCGGCTCAGCTCTATTACAGCGTAGCTTAAATATTTGTCGAATATTTATTTTGAATAAATTCCTTTCACATATTAGTGGGCCCGCTTGATTATAAAAATAACAAACTAAGTAACTGTGTAATCAAGAGAGGTCCTTCAATATTGGAAGTGCCTCGCCGCGCTCCCGCCTGCTTTGACAAGCGGGAGAGGGGGCATGTGCCTTATCGTAAACCTTCAGCACTTCCCTCAGGAGCAGAAAACGGGCTGCAGCCGCGCCTCCTGCCTGAGGGCTCTGACAACGTGTCTGAGAAGGGTTTAGGGCTTCTTGTCAGAGGAACAGTGATGTGCGAAGTAAGGGGGGCAGGGCAGGCTCAGGACTGCCTCCCGCCCCCGGCCTCAGGGGGCGCTAGACCAGCATCTGGGAGTAAGCAGTGGCCCTGGGTCTCGGCGTCAGAACTGGGCGTCCGCTGCTCTCCTCTACTATGTCCCCTTAGAGGGGCCTCGGATCCCTCGGCTCCCCAGCTCCTGGACCTTCTGGTGAATGACTCCTCTAAGCAGCTCACATGCAGACCCTTGAGGAGCTGGTGGATTTGGCCAATCACCAGCCAGCAGCATCCTAGGGACCCACCTCTGGTCCGACCAGCTAAAGGCCAGGTGGGAGCATTGGGCGGTGCTCTGCTAATGAGGGTGAGGGCCCACCCTGGTGCACGCAGCCAAGGTGGGGTGGAAACACGGGTGGGGCTATGAGGAGGAGTGGGAGTAGGCGTCCTCAACAATTCAAAGAGGAAGTAGGCTGGCCTGGCTCAGTGGTTGCGCTTCGACCTATGAACCAGGAGGTCACAGTTCGATTCCCCATCCGGGCACAGGCCGGGGTTGCAGGCTCGATCCCCAGTGTGGGGCGTGCGGGAGGCAGCCGGTCAGTGATTGTCCCTCATCACTGATGTTTCTGTCTCTCTCTCCTTTTCCCTTCCTCTCTGAGATCAATAAAAATATTTTTTAAAAATGAACACGACAACAACAACAAAAAACAAGGAGGAAGTGGTTTGCTCCTCCAGAGCCCCTCTTTAGCCTCCTCCCCATGCCACTCCATCTCCGGGGGGCTGGCCACTCTCTGGCTTCCCGCGGGGTCAGGCCATGGGAGGCAGCAGGAGTCGGGAGGGTGAGGGGAGGGATCGGGGGTCTCTGCTCCCCGGCGCCGCCCTGCAGCGTTTATGTGGCCCCAGATCGGACTCTGCCTCTGACAAGGTGCTGGCTCCCTAGTGCTTCGTCCTTCTGGAACCTAGTAACTGCCCCGCCGCCACAGCCTGTCTCTGAGGGCTGCGGGCTGCACCCCCACTTGGCGAATGGGCCCTTTGTCTATGAACTCTTCTTGAACATTCCTGGAATTATCTGATTTCAGATAATGCCACCTGCATCCCCATGAGGTGGGTGGAGGCAGCTGCTCTGTCCTGCTTGGCACAGACGAAGAGGCCAACGCTGAGACAGGTGTGACCCCGCTGTGGGAATGACAGCGGGAGTCCAGACCCTGGTCTGCCCGATGCCCAGGTCCAGCTGTTTCTCACCATAGAGCTCCCCTGCCCAGTGGCCGAGCAGGACCACACCCAGGCCCCCGCGGCGGCCATCCAGGATCTCTCTGAGCGGGTACCACCCTCAGGAAGGCTGGCAGTGACTGAGCACAGACGGGCGGGATGAGCCCAGGGCCCTGGGAGCCTGGGCAGACTCCCCCCAGGATGCAGAGCAGGAGGGGAGCGTCCCACAGGTGACCACAGGAGCAGAGGGACAGGGCGGGAAGCCGGCCAGGAGCCGAGGGGAAGGGAGGAAGCGGAGAAGAGACGCAGCTTTGGCTGCAGACGCTGGAGAACGTACCAGGAGCCGAGGAGGGGGCCGGGGTCCCGGGGGGGGGGGGGGGCTGTGGTGGAGCTAAGGCTGGCCTTTCTCGGATTCGCTTGGGGAGAGCGAGGACCAGAGGCTGTGGGATGCTCTGGGGTTACCACTAAGAGGCTGCTCCTGCCGGCAGGGGAAACTGAGGGCCTGCGACCCAGGCGGATGGCCCCGGAGGCGGGCCCAGAGGGCCTTAAGGCGGTGCGGAGCCGATGGCCCGGAGCTGCCTGGAGTGACAGACTCCGAGGGGGGATGGCAGGAAGAGCTGTCCCCACTCCCAGGCGGGGGAGAGGCTGACAGGTGCCCCGACCACTGCGTGGGGCAGGGAGGGCAGAGGGCAGGGCGGCCACACTCCCGGGGAAGTCCCCGGGCAGCACACGAATTGCTCCCACCTCCAGGGTGGCCGGAGGGGTTGCAAAACTCAGCATTTGGGCAGGAAAAGAAGAAGAAATTCTAGTTGCTTCGAGGCAGGAAAGACAAGGTAGGGAAAGGGGAAAAAAAGGAGAATATAGACAGGCCGGCTTCCCCCCTTTACAATGGTCATGGGCTGAATGGCGGCCCCCGCATGACACGTGCGATTCTGACCCCCGCACCTCGGAGCGGGGTCTCCTTGGGAAACGGTCTGCACAGAGGAATCCGGGGAAGATGAGGTCGTGAGCGCGGGCCCTACTCCAGGAGGACTGTGTCCGAGGGAAAGGGGACATCTGGACGCAGGGACAGACAGGCACCGGGGAGGTGGTGCGAGGTCTCGGGGTGGAGGCCACGCGAAGAGGGAGGGTCGGAGTGACAGTCTGCAAGCAAAGGGCCCAGGATCGCCAGCGGCACCTAAGCCAGGGGCAGCCAGGGAAGGTCTCTGCAGGTGTCACACTCTGGCTCCAGGACAGTGAGAGGGTGCAGTTCTGTTGTTTGTTTATGTAAATACTCACCTGAGAATATGTTTTTATCGATTTTTTTTGGAGAGAGAGAGGAAGGGAGAGGGAGAGAGATAGACACATCAGTGATGAGAGAGAATGCCCCCTCCTGGGTGCCGGGGTCCAACCCCAGCAGGTCCAGGGGTTCCCAAAGGCGTAGACGGAGTCAACGAAGAAGGAAGGACACGGAGACAGTGTTCAGTTGATCAGCAGCCTAGCCAGGATCTCCAGCCAGGATCTCCAACCAAGTTCTGGTCTGGATCTCCAGAGAGGTTCTGCTTAGGATCTCCAGCCAGGTTCTGTATCCATGTTGTCTTGCTAGATTCTCCAGCCAGGTTCTGTAGCCATGTTCCCTTGCTAGGTTCTCCAGCCAGGTTCTGTCCAGGTTCTCCAGCCAGGTTCAGTCATCAGGGTCTAGTCAGGTTCTTTTGCCAATTTCTGTAGTCAGGTTCAGTCCAGGATCTTTTGCCATGTTCTCTCGCTAGGTTCTGTCTCTAGGTTCTGAGGCCAGTTTCTGTCCAGGATCTTTTGCCATGCTCTCTCCAGCAAAGTTCCTCTGTCTCTAGAGAATGTTCTGTGTAGGCTCTGTGCCTAGGCTCTGTCTCTCTAGTTCTGTGTTCTAAGTTCTGTGTTCTAAGTTCTGTGTTCTAAGTTCTGTGTCTTGCTGTCTTATTACATCTGTATTTATACCAGTTGATTCAATCCTATCAATCTCTATTACAAAGGTTAGGGCGTTTCTTATCTCCATTCCAGGGAGTAAGGATTATGTAGCTTAAGCATGATTGTTCATAGTTAAAGTGATTAATTACCCACCTGGCACTAGTTAAGAGGTTTTATTCCCTCCCTAACTTCAGGGGAAAATCCCTACCTGGGGAAACAACCTTTCTCAGAGACCTTGGTTAAAACACATAGTGCCAAGAAGGTGAGCAAACATATTAAGAACAGTATGCCATATATGCCAGGTCCCTTGAAACAGCAAGCATGGACCAGCTCCCGGAACCTGGGGATGGAGCCCGCAACCCGTACATGTGCCCTGACTGGGGATCGAACCGTGACCTCCTGGCTCATAGGTCAGTGCGCAGCCCGGGCTGTTTCTGTGGGTTTAAGGCCCGGTTTGCGGTGCTGTGTGAAGGCCGCCCTAGGAGACGCACACAGCAGTTCACTAAGCAGGGGTCGGCGGCAGGAACAGGAAACTCCCCGTGGGGCCGGCCGGCGGGTCCCTGGGAGGAAGGTGGCCATGAGAGGGTCTCCAGCTTTGGAACCCCTCTGTCTGCTGCTGTTCATCCCCTCACACGGCTCCCTCTGCCAGAACGCGCTCCGCCCAGCTTGGCGGCCGGAGAAATCCTCCCCGTTGGTTCCGACAGAGACCCAGCCTCGCTCCTCGTTCCCGCCTCCCGAGACGGACCCAGGACTCGGTCTGTCCTCCTGCTGCCCAGCACTGGATGGACCGACGGCAGGACAGTGCCACCTCCGTCCGCCCACCTGACCCTTGCGTGCCCCCTGCCGCCCTCCTGGCTGCGGCCTGCCCGCAGCGTGGACTCGTCTCCCGCTCTGCTCCCAGCACCGACCCAGCGCTCGGCGCCCTGCAGGCCCCCCCCCCCCCCCGTGCCCTTGGCTGGGCCGAGTTCGAGTCCTCAGCTGTCACTCCCATAACGTCAGCAGCAGGAAGCCCAGGCCTGATGTGTGTGTTTTGTCTCAAAACCGCTGTAAGTGTCCTCGTAATGCAGCCCACGCTTCACGTTGCTGGGAAATCGCCTCTCGGAGCCAGAGGCGGGGAAGGCATTTTTCAGGGACAGGAAATGATACAGTTTTTGCTCAAGCCTCCAGCTCCCTTCTAAATGGAGAAACAGAGAATTCCCAAATCCATTAAAAACACTGATAGATAATACAGATGTTCCTTGCTTTATGAAATAGATGGTCCCGGCAATATTGGGTGTAAATCAAATTTCTTAAAATCAAATTACCTCGAGAAAGCACCCTGGGAACGCGCTTTTAAAAGGAGCCCTGCGCGAATTCTCGTCTAAATCAAAGAGACACTCCTGCGCCCGGCCGTGCAGCCCTTTATTCGTTCCAGCAGTTCCCAGCCCGGCCAAACATGGAATCACCTGGGAGCTCTTAAAACAGAGACCAAATTGAGGCCCCGCCTCCAGGGATTTCCTTTCCATTGGTCTGGGGCGGGGGAGGGGGGCGGGGGGGGGTGGCCTCAGTGTTTGTAAAACCTCCCAGAAGATCCTGACGTGCAGCCAGGCTCAGACGCAGGGGGTTAGTCAATGAACGTATATGAAGACCCCTCTCAGCCAGGCCTGAGTGACTGCTAATGAGACACGGCTGGGCTCCCCCAGGGGCGTGGCGTCCAGCGGCCGGTACAGATGCATGAGCAGACAGTGTCCCCCATCATGTGCCGTCTGGGGCCGATACATCGGCCTTCGTCTCTTTTATTTTTATTTATTTTTTATTTTTTAAATATGTTTTTATTGATTTCAGAGAGGAAGGGAGAGGGGAGAGATAGAAACATCAATGATGAAAGAGAATCATTGATTGGCTGCCTCCTGCACGCCCCCTATGGGGATCGAGCTGGTAACCCCGGGCATGTGCCCTTGACCGGAATCGAACCTGGGACCTTCCAGTCCACAGGCTGACGCTCTATCCACCGAGCCCAACCAGCTAGGGCTCGCCTCTTTTATACGTTTAGATTTCTCATAGCCCGGATTGGACTGCTTGCTCTTTTGTCCTCACGGAGACCCGGTTAAATGACATCTCCAAGACGGCTTTGCCCGACAGAACGGCGGGGCCGCAGAATTTATTTACGTTGGCATTTCTTTGCCTGTGTCTCTTCCTCCGTACCTCCACGTCCAGCGTTTCTGTGGCGTTGCGTTGTAGGTGTGTCTCGCAGACATCGGAGGCTCAGGTCTTAAAGAGTTCACTCCGAAAAATCTCAGTCTTTTAATAGACGAGTGTGGTGCGTGTCCATGTGCTGTGTGCACTCGGCTGTCTCCTGCCGCCTGGCTCCGCTTCCTATTCACTGTGCTCTCTCCCCGCCTTCTCTCTGGTCTCCTTTCCTGCTTCACAGCACTGAATCAAGTCTTCCCTCATTAGCTCCCCCTCGTCGCCGTCTGCAGGCCCCCGTTATGCTCTCAGTGCGGGGCCGTCCCTGTGTCCACTCGGTGCTTCACCTCGAGGGTGGAGACATCCCCATCCTCCTCCGGAGAACATGAGGGTTCAGTCTCACCTCGGACGGTCCACCTGCCGATTTTCACCTAATCATTGTCAAGCAGTTTAGTTCTTGCTTATATTTAAAACCCCCCCAAACTGCCCTGGCCGGTTCGGTCCAGTGGGTAGAGCATCAGCCCGTGTACTGAAGGGTCCCGGGTTCGATTCTGGTCAAGGGCACATGCCTCCATTGCAGGCTTGATCCCCGGCCCCGGTTGGGGTACATGTGGGAGGTAACCACCAATCTCTCTCACATTGATGTTTCTCTCTCTCTGTCTCCGCCCCCCCCCCCCCTAAAAATCAACGGGAAAATATCCTCAGGTAAGGATTAACCAAATAATAATAAAATAACTATCCCCCCCCAAAAAATCATCATTTTCTTTTCATTTCTACAAACAAGTTTGTTTCTGTAGATTTAGCAACCTGTTTCCTAATTTAATTTCTCAGCATTGCTTCTTGACCCCCTCCTTGTACTGGCTGTAATGTTGTTCTTTTTGAGGTAGGTTCTTTATTAAGGTCCATAACCTCATACACGAATTTCTGAAATTCAGAAAGCGTTGAGAACCAAAACTTATTAAAAACACTAGTGGCCTGGTGCACAGATTCGTGCACATTGAAAGGAAATTGATTAGAAGAAATATTTTAATATCGGGCTCCCTCCTCTCTGGTTCCAGGGTGCGTCATCCAAGAACCGCCGCTGCCAACTCACCGCAGCTCGGCAGCTCCTGCGTTGAGCGTCTGCCCCCTGGTGGTCAGGGCGCATCATACCCACTGGCCAGTCAGCCGGTTGGGTGGTCAGCCGGTCGCTCAGCCTTTTATATATGTAGATGTTCTAGAAATGTGAGTGCATTTGGTGGGGAGAGGCTGCCCAGCCTGCACCGCGGGGTTAGATGGGATGCCTTCCTAAAACCCAGAAACTCTGGGGCTGTCTTCCATGCCAGCTCAGTGCTGTGCTGTGCAGCGTGACTCCATCCCATGGGAACATGGACACCCCAGGCCTGTGTCCCCCAGTCTGAGAGGGGCCGGGCCATGCCCAGCCTTTCTGGATCCTTCTGTTCCAAACCAATCGCTCCTTCCTCCAGAACTCACCCCTGTCAGTCAGGCCGGTGACTGCACCTGCTCACCGTGCCTGTCCCACCCCCTGGCCTCGGTGGACAGACTCACACTCTTCGCTACTGCATAGCGGGGTGCCTGCCGGACTACACCCCTTAGGCCCAGGCCTGGCTGCGTCTTGAGGAGACGTAGGGCGGGGAACCTCGCCATTCTTACTTCCTTTCTGTATCGTCAGTGGAAAAACACATGAAATGCTACATGATATGCACAGCCTCCTCCAGATGTGCGAGGCCGATGTACGTGTGTGCATTAGGGAGACACAGGCACTGGCAAGAGCAGCTGCTCTGGGGTGGGAGGGAGATCGCTGTGGGGTTAGTTAGCCTTTCGTGTGGCCTACCTTCCTCTACCGCGTGCGTCAACAAACAGCGGCACCCACCCACACTCTGCTTTCTCCCTTCTCTGTCACTTAAAAAGCTGCACGGCCACTTCCATGCAGGAAGGCTAAGAGCGGGAAAGGGGGTTAATTTAAAACCAGAGGCTTTAAACAGCCTTCCAGGCGATGATCTTTCTGGTGTCTTGGTCTTTGGACATGACTTGAACAGCACCCCTACCCCCCGCCCCCCACCCCTCCAGCCCTGGGCCTTTCAAACAGTCCCCATGTGAGATGACGTGATTCGCCCGAGGCTGGGCCTGCCCACAGCTGCCAGCCGCTCCTTGGTGTCGGGGCAGCAGAGAGGGGCCGGTCAGCTTTCCAGGGACACAGAGGCCACTCAGGAGCCCAGGGCGGGGGGCAGGGGCAGGGGCCAAGCTGCCTCCGGCTCCGCAGTGTCCCCCGGGGCAGGGAGCGGCCAGTGACCGGAGGCTCAGGCCACATTGTAGGGAGGCCGAGGTGCCGTCAGATCTGCCTTCACCAGGGCTGTCCATCTGTCCTTCCTCTGAAGGGCGGGCAGCCGGCAGCAGGCAGCGCCAGGGGGCAGGATCGGGTGCTGGGGCCACGGGGTTCTGCTACCCGAGTGAGGGCTCAGCAGGGCTGCCTCGGAACCCCTTAGAACACGTGCATCAAGTATCGATGCCTCCAACCCCCCTCCTTCGGTCAAAGGGCCCCTCCTGATCTCTCGCTCTCGTTTGCCCCTCCCCTCCCCCCTCACCCCCCGCCTGCCTAGTGCATTCCCCCTCTTCTCATCCTCCCCGCAGTCCTCCTCGGTTCCAAAAGGCTTTCATTTGGGAGATGTGATGGGGTGTGGGGTGAAGAGGCATCAGGAAATGATGCCCGCGGCGGCTTTTATGTGTGTGAAGGAGGCATAGATCACCCGCAGCAGCCGCTCCTTCCTCTTTCTTCCCTTCCGTAAAATTTATTACCTTTTTAGTCCTCGAGAAACACAGTACACGAGTAGAGTTTTCCGTGTAGAAAGTTCAAGTTTACCACTCACGCTGACGTCCTCTGTGACCCTCCCCGTCTGCTCTCCTCTTTGGGAGTCACCAAGGCAACGGGTTGGAGGAGCCTGGCCCTCCTGACCTTTCTCCGCGGGCCGCGGGCTTCGCTGGGAACGCGGGGCAGCGTCTGTGGCTGTGCGTGTGTGAGGCGTTCTGCTGGGTGTTTGGAAACTGGCTGCGCTCTGAGCTGCTCCCCACTTGCCTTTCACTCAGCATTTCCACACTGGCTCCTGGAGACGCGCCTCATCTTTTTCGCTGTCACTGGGCATTGCGTGGTTTCGCGTGTGCCCACTGCTGTGGCCCATTGCTTATCTCCTTCGCTAACAGAGCCCAAAGACCCGGGTGGCTCAGCTTAGGCTGTCCTAACAGTACGCCACAGGCTGGGGCTTAAGCAACAGAAACGTGTTCTCTCCTGGTTCTGGAGGCTGAAGTCCAAGATCGAGGTGCTGGCATGTTTGGTTTCTGGTGCGGGCTCTCCTCCTGGTTTGCAGGTGGCTGCCTTCTCTGTGTCCATGGGAACCTCTTATCTGCAAGCCCAAGGGGGAGGTGTGAGGGGGGAGATGAGATGAGGTGGGATGGAGGAGAGAAAGATGGGGAGGGGGATAGAGAGAAAGGGAAAGAGATCTCCCCTCCTCTTCTTAAAAGGCCACCGATCCAATTGGATTAGGGCCCCACCCTTCTGACCTCATTTAACCTTAATCGCCTCCGAAAACCCTATCCCCAGTGCAGTCACATTGGAGGCTAGGGCTCCAACCTATGAATTTGGCTGTGAGACACATTCAGTCTGTAGCCGTTGGGGTGGCAAGCGAATGCCCTGGCAGGCACCCCCCCTCTGCATCTCATGCCCAGCCCGTAACGTGCTCAGTAACAGCGGTGAGGAGTTTACGGATTTAGCAGAAGGGACCACTGATGAGCAAGGTGACCTCGGACACATGTTCTCTTCAGTGAGACAAAACCAGCTTGAATGTGTTGGGCGCTCATGGCATGCGGGCACGGTGCCAGACCTTCCGCGCATCACCTCACATCCTCCTCCGGCCCGAGGAGGTAGGTCCCGTTGTGACCCCACTTCCTAGGTCAGGAAGCTGGTGCACGAGAGGGGAAGCAGGTCACCTCGGTCGTGCAGCCGGAGAGCAGCAGAGGCGGGACGTCACGCTGCCCAGTGGTCCTGAGCCCCGGCTCTCCCTGGGCACGCTCACTGCCAACAAGCTGTCGCCATGGCTACTGCCTCGTGACCACCCTCATCGCAGGCCCACCGGAGCCTTCACTCGGCACAGGCGGGCGTTCCCTGCAGGCAGATGGCCTCTTCCACCCTGTCATCTGCTGGTTGGGTGCCCTTGAACCTCTCTGTGCAAGAGCTTTCTCTTCTTTCAAATAAAAACAATGACGCCTAACTCATAGGATGACGTGGGGGATGAACTAAAATAAAAAAAGATACACGGTGATTTAAAAATAGTTTCCCATTGCAAAACACGTAGAAGAGTTTGGTCCCGGGTGGCAAGAAATGAGACTCGTCCTTGCCTGGTCAGATTTTCATACCCAGCCCTAACGGCGACATTCCTGCACCAGGCACCGTGCGGGCGACTTGACAAGATCCCATGTTGAGTGGATCTTGACAGCGGCCCCTCGGGGGTCCCCTCTGTGTAGGGGAGGAACCTGAAGCATCGAGAGGGAAATGAATGAACTGCCTCAGTCCCACGTAGGAAAGCACCGAGCCAGGCCTCAAATCCCGGCCCATTTGGCTGCAATGCTCCCATGTTTCATCTTGAAAGAGAGTCGGCGTGGACCTGCTGCTTCTCCCCCGTGACCCTCTCAGGAGCGCCGCACAAGCAGGGCCCGCGGTTCCTGCTCCTTTCAGACCCCAGAGGAGGGAGCTGGTGATCCAGCTGCCGCCCATATGACCGTCTCCGCAGAAGCTGGATGGGGTGTTTGCACGTATGTGTGCTGCCTGCATGCTGCTGAGAGGACATGTGGGGTGTCCGAGAGCAGAGAGCGTGCAGGGAAGCACAGAAGGCCGCGCGCACCCCACCCCTCCCCCTGCAGGGCCCTGACGTCTCCCTCGCCTCCCAGGACCCCCAAGTTTGAAACCTCAAGAAGATAAGGCATCAGCAGGCTGCGTGACGGCCGCCCCAGGAATCACATGGCAGTTCTCGTCGACCCCTCTGTCTTCTCGGAACCAGGCTGGCCAAGGCCGTGTGTCGGGTTGGGTGCCTTTGTCTGTCCCTGAGCTGGTTCGGGTTGAACTCCGGAGGGCTGTCCCCAAAGAAAAGCCCGCACTGAGCCATCTGGGGAGCTTCGGTCCGAGTCTGGCTCTCACACTTGCTCCTCGTGGTGACCTCAGGCAAGTCGTTTGTCTCCATAAGCCTGGGTGTCCCCATCCGGAGGGCGCGGTGGTTGCTCAGATTCGAGGAGAGGGGCGAGGCCGGGGTCTGGTGTCCGGGCCCAGCTCAGCACAGAGCCGGGCTCTGTAAATGACCCCTCTCTGCTTCCACTTGCTCTTTGGTGTCTTTTTTTTTAAATACATTTTTATGATTTCAGAGAGAAAGGGAGGAGAAAGAGATAGAAACATCAAACATGAGAGACAATCACTGGTGGGCTGCCTCCTGCACCGCCCCCTCCCCGACCGGAAACGACCTCCTCATTCACAGGGGCTCTCCAGTCTTTTCAGACCTCCCAATGCCACACTCACCGGCCGCAGGCCCTGCTGCCCAGGCCCCTTCCCCTGCCTGGGGCTCCGGGAGGGCCTGGGTGGGTCCTGGCTTCGGAGGTGCTTTAGCCCCCGCAGGGTCAAGGGGGAGGGCCTGCAGCAGAGGAAAGGAAGGTCAGGCGTCAGGCTCCGCTCACCGTGTCTTGCTCCCCAGTCCCGGTTCCCTACGATGCTGGAGAGACGGTCACACTCTGAGGCTTCAGAACACAGAGACCGGGTCCAAGGAAACGGATGCCTCCAGACCAGCGCCCTGCACCAGGCTCTCCCTCCCCAGGCCCCCCACAAAATCTCACGTCAAATAGGATCGCACTTGGGGGGATTGTCATTCATTCTTTCCGAATATATTCAGAATCCAGCCCTTTCTTCCCACCTTCACGGCTCCCACCTCGGCCGAGTCCCCATGACCTCTTACCTGGATTGCCTCCGTCGCCCTCACTGGCCCCTCTGCACTCAGGAACCAGGTCAAGTCCTTCTGCTGCTCTAAAACCTTCAATGGCTCCCCATGTCCTAGTTCCTACTTCAGAGCAACCCCCCTTCCGGCCTCCCAGCCTCGCTTCCCTCTCCTCTTTTGTTCTTTTTCTCGTGGTTCTCGCAGCTTCTGATATGCAGCTGTGCTGCTGTGTTTATTCTGTCTCCTTCACTGGGTGTGCTCCCCACAGGGCCGTCTTCGGGGGAGGCTGACGTGCAGAAAGAGAACGGCCGTGCCGCGTGGTAAGGCCTGGGAGAGACGGGGGCGCTGAGTGGTGGGGCCCAGAGGAGCGGGGAGGGCCTCCCCTGGGGTGAAAGGGTGGCTGCTTTGCATCGAGCAAACCTGATGCTCCGACAATATTCCGACCCTACCTGCAAAGCATGACGCACTTACGTTCAATATACTTATGCCACCTTTTTTTTTTTAAACCAGTGCTCAATGTTTATAATGTCAGGGCTACGTAAACGTTGTTCACTGCTAAGCCACAGGTTCATGGATTTTCTTCCCTCTATTAATAACTGCTTATCAAGTAGCTAACAGCTAACTGTTGCCTTGTTTTTTATTTATTATTATTATTTTTTTAACCCTCACCCAAGGATATTTTTCCATTGATTTTTAGAGAGAGTGGAAGACAGAGGGAAAGACAGAGAGAAATATTGATATGAGAGAGACACATCGATTGGTTGCCTCCTGCACACACCCTGACCAGGGCCTGGGCCGGGGAGGAGCCTGCAACTGAGACACAAGCCCTTGACCAGAATCGAACCCGGGGCCCTTCGGTCCGCAGGCTGGCACTCTATCCCCTGAGCCACACTGGCGAGGGCGCCTTGTTCTGTAAATTGTCTTTTTCTATGTATCCCAGGTATTCTTGCCAGAAGCGTGTGTTTCCTCCTGATACATGCAAACACTTTGGCTCATTGCTAGTTCCCTTATTAGCTTCTGCTCTTGTGCCCGTTGTCCCCTCGATCGGGTGCCTGGCTGTCACCCTGGAAATCCTTGGTCCCGTGTTAAGTGACTAATCCGTGGGTTCGGTGTTGCTGTGGACTGAGCTGTATCCCTGCAAATTCGTACGTTGAAGCCCTAACCCTTCATGTGACTGCATTTAGAGGGAGGGCCCTGAGGAGCTCACTCAGTGAAATGAAGTCAGAAGGGTGAGGTCCTCACTCAGTGGGGTTGGCGGCCTTCTGAGGAAGGGAGGAGAGGGTCTTTCTCCAGTGCACGCACCGAGGAAAGGCCACTGCAGGCACAGCGGGAAGGCAGCCGCATGCAAGCTGGGAAGGGAGCTCTCACCGAACCCAAAGTGGCCGGCACCTTGAGCTGGGACTCCAGCCTCCAGAACTGTCCTATATAATGAAAGCCTAATATGCTAAGTGTCCGACTGTTGTTCGACCAATTGCTGTGACATGCACTGACCACCAGGGGGCAGATGCTCTGACCAGTAGGTTAGCTTGCTGCTGGGGTCTGGCCAATTGGGACTGGGCAAGACAGGCCGGACACAACCTGGAGCCCTCCTGTGTCCCTCCCTGGCCCTGATCATGCACCAGTAGGGTCCCTCAGCCTGGCCTGCACTTTCTCTCAATCCAAGACCCCTCGGGGGATGTCGGAGAGCCGGTGTCAGACTGATCCCCGTGGGCCAGGCCGAGGGGCCCCACCGGTGCACGAATCTGTGCACTTTCTCTAGTAAGAAAATAAACTTGGGTTGCTGAAGCCACCATGTCTGTGGTATCTTCTGGTGGTGGCCCAAGCAGATGAAGGACACATGCCTTCCTCTTTCATGGTTTACGCTCTAATCCTGGAGGAGGGCAATATCTAGTATCTTCCTCAGACACGGTTAATGGAAGTGCATTTTTTTTGACACCTTCCACATCTAAAACTGTATTTCGTCTGTCCTCACACTCAACTGCTGCTTTGTCTGGGTATATCATTTTTGGTTGGCAGTCATTTTCCTTGGAATGCTGAAGGCCTTGTTCCATCACTTTTTACCTTCAAAAAAATATAAAGAAATCCAGCCCATTATGATTCATGATTCTTTGGATACGACCTGTCCCCACCTCCTGGAAGCATTGAAGATCCCTTTCTCTCTGTTTTGTTCTGTTTTCTAATTTCTTGATGATGTGCCTTGGTGAAGACCTTTTATTCTTACTGCGAGCTAGGTGTTCAGTGAGCCATTCCAATCTGGAAACTCATTTGATTACTTTCTGCCAAATTTAATTGTATTATTTGATATATTTTTTTCTTTCTCTTTTTGCAATTCTCTCATTTTCTAGAAATCCTAATCTATATTATAAAAACCCAGTGGCCCTAATGTTGTAACGACCAGAGACTGGCGCGGGTGGGCGGGGCTACGAGCATGGTGAGGCGCATGCGGGTGGGCGGGGCTGCGCGATTTTGCGGGCTGGGCTTCTAGTAATTTAATATTTTATCTCCTGAGTTGACCCCCTCGTTTCTTTGGTTTGTCTACTTTCCCGCCCTTTGTCTTCCTGCTCTCTGTTCTAAAAGGTTACCTCGATGACAGCGTTCAGCCCTCCCCTGGATTGTTCCTTGATGGAGGTTTTACTTTCTAAGAGCTCTGTAAGTGACACCCCGTTGTGGAGGGCAGGCTGCTTTTATCTCTGAGGACATTAATGAGTGCTTTTGAAGTCTCTGCTTCCTACACGGGCCTTTGTTCTGTTCATGCTCTCAGTGCTTTCCTCGGCCTGCTGATGCCTGGCCGCCGGTTCACGTTTAAGAACAAAGCACTAAAAGCCAACTGGAAGCTTCGGGTGCAGGGTGGGCCTCGCTGACGGGGAGCCTCCTTACAGGGACCTCATGTGTGAGTAGCTACAGTTATCTTTGTCTCAGGGAGTCCGTTTCCCAGAGAGGCCCGCCCCACGCGCATCCTGTGGAAGATGCTGCCTGCATCCTGGGAACCAGAGGGGGAGGGTCGAGGTCCCACCACTTAGGATGCCAACTCTTCCCTAACCCCTCAGCTGGGCCTGGTTACCTTGGGTTCCCACCCTCCCGGTTCAGTGTCTTCAGAGATCAGCCTTTACCTGCGGCGAGCACGTGGGATGGGTACCACATAGTGGAGCATGCCGGGGAAGGAACGCAGGGCCTGTCAACAGAGACCATGTATATGCCCATGCAAATGAGTGAATATTGGAATCGGCAGCCATTAGCATCCCGGTGTCCGTGTCGTGTGCGAAAGCATTTGTAACAGGTGCATTTAGATTCATAATAATAATAATCCTATCTAATAAAAGAGAAACATGGTAATTAGCATACGACTGCTACCCTTCCCATTGGCTAATCAGCGAGATATGCAAATTAACTGCCAGCCAAGATGGCGGCCGGCAGCCAGGCAGCTTGAAACTAACATGAGGCTTGCTTGCTTCAGTGATGGAGGACTCCAACGTTCCCCGCCTGCCTTGCCGGCCTCTGAGCTTGCAGTTTAAGAAACATTGTAACAAATATAGAAGCTAAACAAAACCCCAGAAACCTGCTTTCAGTGAGCCTGGGATCTCAGAGCTGGAGTTGATACAGAGTTTTGATTATAGAACCGAAACAAACCAGATACCTTCTTTCAGCAGCAGAGGCCTCAGAGCTGGAGACAGAGCTAAAGCTGGCCCAGAATAAAAAAAGAAAAAAGAAAAAAGGAGCAGTTGGGAGCTTCAGTCGGCCTGAAAACAGCCCTCAGCCCCTCACCCAGACTGGCCAGGCACCACAGTGGGGACCCCCATCCTGAAGGGTGTGTGACCAGCTGCAAACAGCCATCATCCCCTCACCCAGGCTGGCCAGGCACCCCAGTGGGGACCCCCACCCTGATCCAGGACACCCTTCAGGGAAAACCAGCCAGCCCCACCCATGCACCAGGCCTCTATCCTATATAGTAAAAGGGTAATATGCCTCCCGGCACCGGGGTCAGTGTGACAGGGGGCAGCGCCCAAACCCCCTGATCACCCTGCGGCTCTGTGTGTGACAGGGGGCGGGGCCACAATCTCCCTATCCGCCCTGCTCTGTTTATGACAGGGGAAGGAGCCCCAACGCCCTGATAAGCCCTGCTCTGTGCCTGATCGGGGGGAGCTCCCCAACCCCATGATCGCCCTGAGGCTCTGTGTGTGACAGGGTGCGGCGTCCCAACCCCCTGATCGGCCCTGCTCTGTGTGTGACAGGGTGCGGCGCCCCAACCCCCCCCCCCCCCCCACAGGCCCTGCTCTGTGTGTGATGGGGTAGAGCCATAACCTCCCCATCGGCCCTGCCCTGAGTGTGACAGTGGTGGTGCCCCAACCCCCTGATCGGCCCTGCTCTGTGGGTGATAGAGGGCGGTGCCCCAACCCCCTGATCTGCCCTGCCTTGAGTGTGACAGGGGCCGGTGCCCCAACTCCCCTATCGGCCCTACTCTGTGAGTGACAGCGGGGAGCTCCTCAACCCCCTGATCGGCCCTGCTCTGTGCATGACAGGGGGGAGCTCCCCAACCCCCTGATTGACCCTGCTCTGTGCGTGACAGGGGGCAGCGCCCCAACCCCCTGATTGGCCCTGCTCTGTGCATGACAGGGTATGGAGCCCCAATCCCCATGATGGGCCCTGCTCTGTGCGTGACAGGGGGTGGCGCCGCAACCTTCCCATCGACCCTGCCTTGAGTGTGACAGGGGGCGATGCCCCAACCCCCCAATCGGCCCTACCCTGAGCATGACTGAGGGTGGCATCGCAACCTCCCAATCCGCCCTGCTCTGTGCATGACAGGGGAAGGCGCCCCAACTCCCCAATCGGCCCTGCTCTGAGCCCAACCAGGGGCTGCACCTAGGGATTGGGCCTGCCCTCTGCCACCTGGGAGCAGGCCTAAGCCAGCAGGTTGTTATCACCCGAGGGGTCCCAGACTGCAAGAGGGCACAGGCCGGGCTGAGGGCCCTCCCTCCCCCCCCCCCCAGTGCACAAATTTTTGTGCACTGGGCCTCTAGTCTTATCTAATAAAAGAGAAACATGCAAATTGACCATACCTCCGCTACACCAACAAGCCACGTCCACAAGCCACACCCACAAGCCAATCAGGTGCGAGTATGCAAATAAACCCAGCCAAGATGGTGATGATCACAAAGCTAGAGCAAACAGGAGGCTTGGGTTGCCCCTGGTGATGGAGGAAGCCAAGCTTCCCACCTGCCCTGGCCAGCTGTGGGCTCCACTGAAGGCTACAAAGTTTCAATTATAGAAGATAAATAAATCCCAGATACCTGCTTCTAGCAGCTGTGGCCTCCAGCCTGAAAGCAGCCATCAGCCCCTCACCCAGGCTGGCCATGCCCCCAAGTGGGGACCCTCACCCTGAAGGGGGTGTGGCCAGCCTGAAAACAGCCCTCAGCCCCTCACCCAGGCTGGCCAGGCACCCCAGAAGGGACCCCCACCCTAAAGGGGGTGTTGCCAGCTTGAAAACAGCCCTCAGCCCCTCATCCAGGCTGGCCATGTCCCCCCAGCGGGGACCCCCACCCTGAAGGGGGAGTGGTCAGCCTGCAAACCACCACAGGCTCCTCGCCCAGGCCTCCCCATTCCCCAAGGGAACCCCCACCCTGATCCAGGACACCCTTCAGGGCAAACCAGCTGGCCCCCACCCATGCACCAGGCCTCTATCTATACTAATAAAAGGGTAATATGCTAATTACACTGGGAGACCTTCCAGACCTTCCGGATGTTCTTCCAGATGTTCTTCCATGTTCAGACTGGATGGTGGTGGGGCTGAGGTAGAGGCGGTTAGAGGCCAAGAGGGGAGGGTAGTTGTGGGTGATCAGGCTGGTGGGGGGAGGGACTGTTGGGGGTAAGCCAATCATCACGGGGGCCAGTTGGGGGCAAGCAGGCCACCAGTGGGGGTCGGTTGGAGGTAATCAGGACAGCAGGGGTGGGCAGTTTGAAGTGAGGAGGCCAGCAGGAGGGCAGTTGGGGGCGAGCAGACCAGTGGTGAGGGAAGGTGGGGCAAGCAAACCATCAGTGGGGACAGTTGGGGGTGATCAGGATGGCAGGGGGGCATTTGGGGGCAAGCAAGCCGGCAGGCAGAGTGCTTAGGGGCAATCAGGCAGGCGGGCAGGCAGGTGAGCAGTTAAGAGCCAGCAGTCCCGGATTGTGAGAGGGATGTCCGACTGCTGGTTTAGGCCTGATCCCTGTAAACCAGCAGTAGGACATCCTTCCAGGGGTCCCAGACTGGAGAGGGTGCAGGCCAGGCTGAGGAACACTCCCTCCCCCGTGCACAAATTTCATGCACCGGGCCATTAGCCTGTATAATAAAAGGCTAATATGCAAATCGACTGAACAGTAGAATGACCTGTCGCTATGACATGCACTGACCACCAGGGGGCAGATGCTCAATGCAGGAGCTTCCTCCTGGTGGTCAGTGCCCTCCCACAGGGTGAGTGCTGCTCAGCCAGAAGCCGGGCTCACGGCTAGTGAGTGCAGCGGCGGTGGCGGTAGCCTCTCCCACCCGCATGGCAGTGCTAAGGATTTCCGACGGAAGGCTCCCAAACTGCGAAAGGGCAGAGGCTGGGCAGAGGGGACCCCCCCCCCCCCGCCACCCCCAAGTGCATGAATTTCATGCACCGGGCCTCTAGTAGAGTAATAATAACTGCAGTGCGTAATAACTACCATGACAACATCACCGCGTTTGACCATGAATGCAGCGCCTTTCTGGGTTGGTGCTTGCAGTAGCTGGTGGCATCTGTCTGAGGCATGGGAGGAGCCTTTGGAGCTGCCAGGGGTTGGGGACAGCCTTCTGCCTTGGCCACAGTGAGTGGGGTATCGTGATGGTTGCCCCAATCCTGCCGAGCTGCCCGCTCCTTGGGAGGTGAGGTCCACCGGCTTTCTGTGTTGGTCTGATGTTCCAGGTCCCTGCTCCAGTTCCATTTGTGTCCATGTGTGCCCGTGTGTGTGCACGTGCATGTGCGTGCGTGTGTGTGTGTGAGTGTGTGGGGGGGGAAATCTGGTTCTTCCCTGAGTCCTGAAGCTTCTGTCCCCAGGGCAGGACCCTCCTCTTCGTGCCCCTGCTCTCTCCCTGGCGCTCCACCTCCCTGACACGGGCACCGCCAAGATGCAAACATCCCCCTACTTCTCCGGAAGCAGGGCCCAAGCCCGTGTGAGGAAAGGGCTGCTGTGAGCTGCTGCTTCGTGAGTTGCGAAGAGGACAGGAGTGTGTGGGGGGGCCTTGCCCCACTCCATGTTCAGACTGGATAAATGACTGGAAGTTGTCAGCACTGGAGTAACCTTTATAAAAGGCCTACTATGTGCTGAGCACATAGTAGGCACTTTAAGCCTTCCCCAATACTAGGGGTAGAGACTCTTACCATGTTCACTTCACAGACCAGCCTTGCAGAGGTGGGAGACTCATTCAAGTCTCCACGTGGGGGAGCCTGGACTCAAACCCAGGAAAGGAAAGTGGGGCGAGGCCCTGGCACATGGGGGGCTGCTGATCAGGGAAGAAAGGAGAGGTGTACCCTGAGAAATGAACCCAAGCGTGTGCTTTGGGGAGACTGGAGAGAGTCCTGGTGGAGCCCAAGCCAGGCACGTAGGGGTGCTGTCTTGCCTCTCAGGCAAGTAACCACAGCGCCTCCTGCTTGGCTTTGGAGGAAACCCCAAGAGTCAGGCATGGAGTTTGGGGCCCTGCCCGCTCCACCTGGTGATGGTCCAGACCCCTGCCCACTGGAGGAGGCTGGAGGATGAAGGATGCCCGTGCCTGGGACAGGCCAGCCTTGACCGGGGAACCGCCTGCAGAACACAATTTCCACGCAGGAGAGCAGGCGCCCTGACATCTGGGCTGCTTTTCGGCTTAAGGATCGTGAAGGGTAGGAGGCTGCACGGTCACGGCTGACTTGCCTCCCTCGGCATATCTGATAGGGCTCGCCTATCGCTCCTGCTCAGCCTCCAATTGTGACAAAAGGAAAGTATTTATTACCAGCAGACAGAGCCCCCGGGCCAGTGCCGTCCGCTCCGATTGGCCTGTCAGCCCGCACCATGGAATTAAAGGCAGTTTTGTTTTTATCTATTTGCATGGAAGCTTTCCAGAGAAAACAGCACGTTTAGTGACCTGCGCACTCTGTATCATGTTAATTAGGTTTGAAAACTCATATATTGTTTTCATAAGGACTATTACATTTTCTCTAATCAAATTAAGGGAAAAATAAGGATGCACGGCAATAATATTTATTATTAATACCAGACTCCAGAGGCGCCCAGAAAGTTACCTCGGAGAGGGGAGAGCCTGGAAGGCGGCCTGGGCTTCAGGGTGACGTGGGCGCGGCGGGCTTTCGGCGCTGGGTGCTTTGGAGAAGGAGAGGGGAGAGCCTGGAAGACGGCCTGGGCTTCAGAGTGACGCGGGCGCTGCGGGCTTTCGGCGCTGGGTGCTTTGGAGAAGGAGAGGGGAGAGCCTGGAAGGCGGCCTGGACTTCAGGGTGACGTGGGCGCGGCGGGCTTTCGGCGCTGGGTGCTTTGGAGAAGGAGAGGGGAGAGCCTGGAAGATGGCCTGGACTTCAGGGTGACGTGGGCGCGGCGGGCTTCCGGCGCTGGGTGCTTTGGAGGAGAGGGTGAAAATAGACCCATTTGCGGGAGAACAGGGTGCCGGTCCCTGGTCGCACGGAGAGTTCTGGGGCATCTACCTCTCTCTCCCTCAGTGCCTTTCTCCAAATTGCAGCCACTGGGCTCCAAGGCGAACGTTGAACTTGGGTGTCATGTGGCTTCTAATGTTGGAGCTGGGCCGGCCGGCGTGGCTCCGTGGTGGAGTGTCAAACTATGAGCCAGGAGGTCAGGGTTCAATTCCCGGTCGGGGCCCGCGCCGGGGCTGTGGGCTCGATCCCCAGTAGGGGGCGTGCAGGAGGCAGCCGATCCATGAGTCTCTCATCATTGGTGTTTCTCTCTCCCGCTCCCTTCCTCTCTGAAATCCATAAAAATATATCAAAAACAAAACAAAACAAAACAAAAACAAAGGTTGCAGTAGCTGCCATCTTAGTTTAACCAAGAAATGGTTTTCCATCCCCCGTGTCCTGGTGTGAGGAACCCCCGCCTGGCGGGCAGAGCGAAGGCGTGGCCCCTGGGAGAAAAAGGGTCACGTGGAGAGAGAAGGTGGTGACAGGGGTGTCCCACATGGCACACGTGATAGGAACATGTGTATCCCTCAGGCAGCCCCTTGGGTTGAGAAACCGGTGAGTCGGGCTGGATTCTACTGGGGCGAGGGAGAGGGAGAGGAGGCCCAGGGCCGGGGGCCCAGCCTGGGGTGTAGAACTCGCTCCCTGAGCTCACGGCTGCATGTGCATTGGAGTTTGGAGCCACACCTCACCACCATTTCCCCTTCCTACTGGGACCCCGATTTCCCTGGGGGGCACCTCCTCGGGGTGCAGTCTTGGTGGCCCATGGGATCCTGGTACTTGCCCTCCCGCTATGGGAGCAGGCGACTCCCGGAGGGCCCTGCCTCTCCCGCCCGCCTTGAGAGCCAGGCTCTGTCTCCGGGGCCCGGGCCTCAGGTGGGCGCCGGTGGAAACCCTGCTCAGGAGACACGCATTCGCAGGGCCTGCCTGACCCTCGGGCCAGCCCGCTCCCAGCTGGCCCTGGCTCACGGGGGGTCTCGGGGTCCCGTGTCCTCCCAGCACGTCCCTCTCTCTCTGGTCGGCCAGATTGTGCTTCTGCTGCGTGTGCCCAGGGGGCTCCCCGTGCTGCAGGGGCTTTGGCACGGGCGCTGGGGCGTGTGTGGGGCAGAGAGGCCGGCAGAGCTGGCGGCGAGGCTGCGCCTACATCGGTCTGACTGGGGACGAGCACTGGGCTAGGAGTCAGGCTCCCCCACTCTGTCCCCCGGGAAGACCTTGACAGCACTTTTCCTCCCACTTCATCTGCATGGGGGGGGGGGGGGTGTTTGGTGTGTCACCATAGTAGCAACTGTAATTTTTTAAAATATATTTTTATTGATTTCAGAGAAGAAGGAAGAGGGAGGGATAGAAACATCAAAAATCAGAGAGGATCTTTGACCAACTGCCTCTTGCACTCCCCACACTGGGGATCAAGCCCACAACCCGGCACGTGCCCTTGGCCAGAATCGAACCCGGGAGTCTTCAGTCCGCAGGCCGATGCTCTACCCACTGAGGCACAACTGTAATTTGTTTTTCACTTTTTAAAAAATATATTTTTACTGATTTCTGAGAGGAAGGGAGAGGGAGAGAGGGATAGAAACATGAATGAGAGAGAATCACTGATTGGCTGCCTCCTGCACGCCCCACACTGGGGATCGAACCCGCAACCCACGCACGTGCCCTGACCGGGAATCAAACCCGTGACCTCCTGGTTCATAGGTGGACGCTCAGCCCCTGAGCCATGCCAGCCGGGCATAACAACTGTGAGTTGTCGCCTGCGCTGCAGGGGCCGGTCCTACGCTGCGTCCACCCAGACATGCTGTATCACACACCACCTGGGAACCAGACTCCGCCAGTCTCCGCTTTCGAGAGGAGCAAACCCACATTTAGGGGGCAGAGCGCCTCCCCTGAGGTCACATCGCTGAGAGGGGCCTGCACCTGCGTCTCTAGTCCCCGAATGGTCTCTGAAGACGCCCCGGCGACGGTCACTGCTCAGGACCGAGAGGGTCCCAGGATGTGGGCTCTCAGGGCTGAAGCCAGGACAGTCCCGGGCACCCTGGGCGGTTGGTCGCCTTCCCCAGCTCCCTCCCGCCCGGTGCTCCGTGGCGCTGGGACGGCGGGGGATCTGCTTGCACTGAGAGCATTGGAAACAGATGAGGACGGGTTTACAGTTTTCAAACCTCAGAGTAAAGGCAAAACCCAAGTGGGGTTTCGGATGCCACTTTCAATCACAGCGGAGCCCCGAGCAGAGTAGCCTGCCTCCCTCCGCGGGCAAAGGAGACCCCAGCTCTCCCAACAAACTCCTGGTCGAATCAGCCCAGCCCTCAATCACTGCCGGAACGACCCTTCATCCTGCTCTTCTGCCCCAGGCCACGCTGAGACCCGTCGTCACCATCGTCCCCCGACCCCACACCAGCATTTCCAGCGGTGGAACGCTCCGTGGCTGGGAGTGCGCCATGTCATTTGGATTTTGAAGGAGTTGGACTCAGTTTTCCAACTGGCTCCTGCCGTAATCGTCTCCGCTGGGACCCAGCTGGCAGAGTTCGCAGGGCCTGGCTCAGCCCAGCCACCCCACCATGAATTGATTCATTGACTCATCAGACGTCTACTGAGCACCTTCTGTGCTCCAGTCACTGAGCTAAGAACCAGGAGACCAGAGACAAACCTGTCTCTTGAGATGCCTCAACCCAGCCATTCTCACGCAAAACAGCAGGGGTGAGGCCTGCAGGGCGGAATGAAGAGCGGGAGGTGGACTGGGGAGTCGGGGTTTCCCAAGGAAGCAGGTGGCTGGCTGTTCTGTGCCCGGCTCTCGCATGGCCTTGCTCCTGTCGTCATTTTGCTGTTCATGATGCCTCGTCCAGTGCTGGGCGCACAGTAGGTGCAAAGCTTCGGTTGAACATGTCCTGATGCAGCAGAGGAGGCTGCTAAGCAGGCGAAAGCTTCGCAGAAGCAGACGCTTCCTTTTAAAACGTGCTGGGCCGTCCTCTCTCCACCCCTAGGGGCTCCGCTTTCCGAATCCCGACACGTGCATTCCCGACATGGAGTTTTCTGAAATTGGCCCCTGTCGGTTCGGTCAGGTGTCGCGACCAGCCAGTCAGAGGGAGCCGCAGGCATAGCCTCTTTTTGGAGCCGGGGAGTAAGGACAGAGTAAGAGATGTCGGGAAAGGTTAGAGGAGTGTCACCATTCCAATGCCTGGTGGCTGTTTTTGTAAAAATACGCAAGAGCAGGCCTCAGGGGGTGGAGAGATGCCCGCGGGGGAGGGGTGTGTGTGTGGGGGGGAGGCCTGGGTTCCAGGGAAAGTAAACAAACGAACCAACCTGGAACGGGTCACTTTGGGTTTCCACACCAGAGTAAATAGCCAAGATGACGCTGCCGGGTGTTCCCAATCCTCCCTGGGACTGAGTCCCTGAAAGTCAGCGTGGGTTGTCAAAGGCCTTCTTCTGAGTGAGGCCTCACACCCGCCGCCCGCTGCCCGCCGCCCGTCAATCAGCCAGAACTAATCTCACAGCCGCACAGGCTAAAAAGCCACAGGCCGCTGGGCGGGGCGGGGGGGGGGGGGGGGGGGCTCTGCGCTTTAATTAAAAGCCTTTGACGGATTCTCAAACACTAATGAGGACTGGTCACCCGACATGGTTCATATTTGCCATCGGGTGGCCCTGGTCTGGTTCGCTCCCAGCTCCTTAAGGCAGCGCTATTGCAGGTAAGGCCCGGTAGCCGCCCCCCCCCCCCGCCCCCCGACTTCAGGCACCTTCTCAGGCGGTATTCACTCGGGGCCCCTCCCTGCTGTGAGTGGTGCTGTCCGTCTGCGATCAGTGGGCATCTCTAAGACAGCTGGGCTCTTCCAGATTCACTGCAGCAGGTCAACGCCCACGCCAGCCCCCAGTGTAAGCCACGCTGGTGACCGGTCTGTACCAGTGCCCACACCCTTGTGGCTGGGGAACGTTTGGAACTTGACTTCTGCTGTCGGCTGCTCCAACCTCATCCTGTCTCTGCCCCTGCCCTATCTTGTCTGCTCTGGGGACCGCTGGGCAGGAGGGGACGGAGAAGGGCATTCCTGCTGACCGCCCTGTCCCCGAGGCCAGGCCCTGGCCCAGATGTGCAACTTCACGCAGCAGAATTGAGTCCAAAGTCCTTGGCCACCTGATCTTGACCACTCGCTCCAGGTCTTCCTCCGCTTCACTCCACCCGCCCTCTCTTTCCAACCCCCTCCCCGGGGGCCACGGGGGCTCCATACACATGGCCTCCCAGCCCTTCCGCTGCACCCTGGGTCCCACTGCCTCATGCCCCCCCGCCTTCCCGCTCCACGCCCCCCCCCCCAACTTCCCCTCTGCTTCCTGCCTCTACCAACGTGCCTCGCCTATGCGACTCCTGTGAATGGAGCCATGCAGTACCTGTCCTTTCGTGTCGGCTGGATACATTACATTTGAAAATGCACGTGTATCTTTTGGTCCAAAACTCACAACTCTGGGAGTCTGCGTTACAGGAAAAATAGAAGCAGCAGGGCTGACGGACAGGTGTCTTGCAGATGTTCACCGTAGCAATTTGCGTCAGGGTGAGAAGCCTGGCAGCCACCTCCAGCGAAAGAGCGTCCTGGTGAAGAGCTGACTCCACACCCACGTTCTGGGTGTACAGAGCTAGTGAACAGGATGAGGCGCTTCCTACGTGTCAGTCGGGGGCAGTGGCCAAGATGTGCAAAGTTTAAGCAAAAAAAAAAAGCAAGTCACAAGGAATGTTCCAGAAGGGGGTTCGCTGGTGCCCGGGTGGAGCGAGCACACACCGTCCCCGTGCGCAGCTGCCGTCTGCAGGCCACGCCCGGCTCTGTGCCCACTGCGCAGGCCTCGAACATCCAGGCCTCGTATCAGCGCATCTCGCTGCTGCTCTGGTGGCTGCCCCCTCCCCCAGGCCCCAGAGACCAGTAGAATGATCTCATTTTTGTTTAAAAAAATATTTTTTATTTTTATTTATCTTTATTGTTGGAAATATTACAGATGCCCCCCTTTTTTTCCCGTTGATCCCCTTCACCCTGCACCCATCCAACACCTCACCCCCCCGCCCCCCGGCCTTCACCACACTATTGCCTGTGTCCATGGGTTACGCATATATGCATTTAAGTTCTTGGTTAATCTCTCCCCACCCACCCCTTAAAATATTTTTTAAATAAAAGAAAAAAATGCAGAATACTCTATGTGTGTGGTGTATGTGTACCTGTATGTTGTATGAGCAAGAAGAGGAGTGTGTGGGAATATATACCCTGGGAGGATGAGTCCAGAGGAGTTGGGACTTCCCTTTTTCTCTGTTTAACTTTCACATGAAGGTCTATCACTACTGAAGTTAAAATAATAATGATCAATAATTCTACTCCTGGTTATATATGCAAGTGAAGAGAGTATTTATAACCATCAAAAGACAGTTATAAGAATGCTCAAAGAAACACTATGCATATTAACTCTAAAAAAAATGGGAACTACCCAATGTCCATCAATAGTAGAATGGATGAGTTATCGGTGGAATAGTATACAGCAAGGAAAAAGAACATGCTACTGATGCATGCACCAGTGAAGCTCAAGACCCAGGGAGACTCGCCGGTGGTGTCAAAGGTCAGGACAGACCTCACAGAGTTTGTGGGGGAGGGGAGGGGAGAGGAAGGAGGAGGGGAGTGAGTGCTGATTCTCTGCACAAACCCATCACAAGCTGCAGATGTGTGCATTTAGTGAGATATGTCAGCTCTCGGTGAATAAGAAAAATTAATGATCAAGAGAGTGAAAATGCAGGGAGGGAGGGAGGGAGGGAGGGAGGGAGGATCAAACGGGAAAAAGTGGCCGAGCTGCCCATTCGCAGGGCTCTCCTAAGGAGGGAAGCAGAGACGGAAGCGTGAAGGGAACAGGAAGCATGGGCCTCATTGGCTGAGGGCCGCATCCCTCCACTCCAGTTTCTCTGCATTTGAGCAGGGAGCCCGCTCAGAGGAGAGCACTGTGCAGGGAGGGGGTGCATGGGCTTTGGGTCACACGGAACCTGGCTCTGCTGTCCCCTGGCGGGTGCCCAGGGCAAGGCTCGGGGCCTCTGTGGGCGGCCCTGTGCCCTGGCCAGCCCTCCTCGAGGCGGCGCGAGATGCCAGCTGCCTGCGTCTGTCTGTGCCCGGCTCTCAGCCCTTGGACGTGGCCTCCTTCCCTCCGCTTTGCAGAGCCAGAGGGGAGCGTGCTCTGCGAAGCTTCTGGACAGAGGGCTTTTGACAGGTGAAAGCACTTGAGAAAGAAAATCCCCCTTCTAATCGCACGGATGGTCGGAGATTTCTTTAAAAAACTCCAGCTTTCAACTCAAGCGGGCGCTGGGTGAAATTTAAGCATTTCGCTGATTATGTATCTAATATTGCCCAGAAAGGGGAGGGGCGGGAGCAGATAAAAGACTCTTCTTACCCCAAACGCGCCCTTTCCTCTTTCCATATGCTGTGTTTGTGATTATGGGTTTTAGAGCATTTTTCTTCTTGTATTTCATCAAATACCGCCTCTATCCACATAATTCCCCTTTCCCTGAGAGTTTGCCACAGAGGAGGCGGGGGCGGGGGGGGGGGGGGATGGCAGGATCCTCCGGGGCCGTCCACCATCTCCCCGTCTGTGAAATCTCACCCTGTTGTGTGAAAAAAAGACGCCAAAAGAGGAGGCACAGGCCTGTGTGTTGGCGGGACTGGACGAGCAGGAAAGCTGGAAGGCAGAGGAGAGGCGAGGCTTGGGGATCAGGAGGGTGCCCACTCCAGGATGCCTTCCTTTGGGGTCTGTAGGCGGAGGGTTCTGCTGGGGGGTCTCTGGGGCTAGCCGAAGCCTCTGTGATTGGCAGCCTGGAGGCCGGTCAGAGCAGCATGGGCATCACTCGGGAGTGAGTCTCCCTCAGCGGCTCAGGCCGGGGGCTCCTGGGAGGAACCCGCGGGCAGTGGGGCTGCTGGTGAGTGTGGCAGGGGTGGCGTGGGGAAGGCCCCCATATATCCAGAGCAGGAACGTAGGCAGAGACCCCAAAATACAGGCTGCAGAGAGAACGCCTCCTGGTCACTCGTTGGGCAGGCGGAGGGGTTCCTTGTGGCATCTAAACCCCCTTTGCGGGCTCCCAGGGCCCTGGGTCGCCACCCGCACCCTCGTGAATGGCTGACGTGTCTCTCTCCTCAGGATGGTGAGCCCTTGAGAGCCAGGAGTGGGCCTCTGCCTCTCTGTCCCTGGGACCGGGCACCAGACGGGGCGCAGGTAGGTGCTCAGTGACAGCCGCCCATGAACAGAACAGAGTCAGTGATGCGATCGGCCAGACGAGGTCCCCGCGGTGCCCACAGCCACACGGCTCCACCGAGGACGCCAGGACAGCCGGGGGAGCTAGTGGCAGGTCAGGGGAGGGAGTTTCGTGCGGACTCACTCCTCTCTCCCCGGGTTTGCCTCTCCTCTCACTCAGTCCTCCCAGCCAGCCAGGGGGAGGCCATTACCCCAGCACACAGATGAGAAAACAGGCCCCGAGAGGCTGGGGTCTGGCCCAAGGGCATAGCGATGAGTGAGGCGTGTGTGCAGCTGCGATAGGACCTGCGCCAAGTCCCCCCCTCACCCTGCAGAGCACAGCCACATCCCAGGGCGGAAGGAGGCCGACCCCACAACCGGGTCCTGTCCTCGCCTCACCCTGTGGCTGGCCTGGAAGCCATGGCTGGAGCCTGCTTCCCAGGGAAATGCCATTCTGAGGATGCTCTTGCCATACGCTCTACGCAGGAGTGAATGAAGCCCGAGACCAACCTGTTGGCAGAAAGCTCCACACCCCACCCACCCCCTCCCGCCCCACCCCACCCCGCCCTGCCCCACCCCACCCCACCCCACCCCGAAGACTCACTCAACTGACTTAGGAGCTTGTGCAAGGAGGCCCCGCGTCCGCAGGACACAGGCTGGCCACTTACACACAGACAGGTTCTTAGAACTC
Organism: Myotis myotis; assembly: GCF_014108235.1. Classification (NCBI taxonomy): domain Eukaryota; kingdom Metazoa; phylum Chordata; class Mammalia; order Chiroptera; family Vespertilionidae; genus Myotis; species Myotis myotis. The sequence continues at coordinate 515,210 of NW_023416369.1, read as the reverse complement.
GGCTGTCCACCCAATACCCTCCCTGGGAGAGGAGAGCCCAGAGGCCAGACAGGGTAATATGGCTGAGGTCAAAGGGCAGCGGCCCAGCAGGAGGGGCGGGTCTGTCACTCCCACGTCTGGCACGTCCCCTCACAGGCGCAGCAGGAACACGTATCACACAGCAGGGGGTTCCATCCCCACAGGACGACCTCACCTTCTATTGCGATGCCAATGCCGCTGCTGACCGCCTCCTGGTCCTGTGTGTGTGTGTGTGTGTATGTGTGTGCGTGCATGCACATGTGTGTGTATGTGCGTGTGTGTGAGTGTGTGTGCGCACACGTGACCTCCACAAGGCCCTTTGGGAGTGGGTGGCATTAGCCCAGGGCTCTCTCCTGGGAAAACAGAAGAGCAGAGGGCAGGCCTCCCCAGGTCACCGGCAGGGGCCTCCAGGCGCCCCAGGCTCGCATTTAGCTCCTCGGGAGGATCTAGTGTAAGACATGCAGGTCTCCTTGGCTGGGACCCTGTGGGCAGGTGATACCGGGCCGGCCACTTCTCACCAGGTCCGAAGGGGATTGGAAGGGGCAATGTCTCCATCAGAGCAAAGTGGCCAGGCTCCCTGCACTTCGTGGTGAAACTCTCGCAGGACATTCGCTGGCCTTGCCTCTCAGGAGCGGGAGCCCCGCTCACTGGGTTCCGGCGGGGGCTGCGACATGCAGGCCCCGCACTCACCTGAGGCCCGGCCGCCCCCAAGGCAGGCGGTTTCCAGCCTTACAGGTGAGGGGACAGTGGCCAGAGACACCGAGTGACCCAGCCACGTCCCCCAGCCAGGCCTGGGCAGAGCCATCGGGCCCAGCTCTGACCGCCAGCTTTCTCGGCCGCCACGCTGGTCTCGGACAGACCAGTTCCTGAGATCGTGACAGACGCGTCCCCACCCAAGTCGGCGGGAGACATCCTGTCCTGGTGCTAGACAGGACACAGCAGTAGGACTGTCTCCCATGGTCCCTCTGAGCTGGTCACAATGCACAAAGGGGGAGGCCTGGGAATTCCTGGGGTCAGAGCAGGCGGGCAGCTGGAGGGGCCCCCACCAGGCAGGTGAGAGCTGGGGGCCACTGTGTCTTCACACGCACATACCCCAGCTCCCAGGGCCACCCTGAGGCCTGGGGCGCCCCGTGGGAATGGGTGGTGGAGAGGTGTGAGAGCGGGTGGGTCTCTTTCTGTGGAATTCAACTTAAAAGAGTTTGTCAGTTGCCCAGACCAGGGCGTGGCCCATGGAGATGACCCACCACCTGCATGCCTTCCCCTCGGCCGGCCCCCAGCAGGAAAGGCCCCAGGATCCGGTCACGTGGGGTGTGATCTGGGAAGTGGCGGCCCAGTGTGGTGCTCGCCCCACCAGCCAGCTGTGCCAGATGCTTTGTGTGCACGTCAGGCCTGAGCTGTGCTAAGTCCTGTGCCCTGAGAGGCATTGTGTGAGGAGCTGCTAATGCGCAGGGGAGGGGGGCCACCCCGCTCAGCGGGTGGGCGAGGCCCTCTGATGGGGCGGGGTTGGGGGGGTGGGGGGGTGTTCAGGGCCCTTCAGTCTGTTGGTGGTCTGCAGAGAACAGAGCAGCACCTTCTGCTAATTACCTACCTTCCAGGGGCTCTCCCCTCTGATGGGGGGTGGGCTGGGGGGCTGGGGGGAGGGGACAGCCCATTCTGCTGACCGATTGGTGTCTTCCCAGTAACCCTGCGATTAAGTCATTAAGTCGGGATTACGGTGAGGAGGCAAGGAGGTAACGCCCCAAAATAAACAGGAGGACCTTCCTAAGCGCATTCCTCCAGCCAGTGAACCCCGAGCCGAGCCTGCCCCTGAAGAGGGAGACAGCCACTCGGGGAGGGGCGGGCGGGACGCTGGTAGATTCCTACCGGTTCTGACTTCTCCTGATGTCTCTTAAAGGCTCCGTCGCTGCGCGGCCTGCTTCCCGTTGACAACTGTCAAATGAAGTTTAGTAAAATCTGGAGGAGACTTTGTCGGGGGGCAGGGGGGGGGCTGGATTGGAAACATGAGCCGCCCGCCTGTCCACTCGCCCTGGCATCGCTTTAGTCCCGGGTTGCTCCGTAATCAGTTCCAGAGGCCGGGCCGGGGCTGGCAGAGGCCCCTCCTTGGCCATCGCTGCAGATACTTCACGCAGCGGCCAGAGCGGCGATGGTCCTGTTGGCGCTGGTGTCTGATGGGGGTCACCTCCCCGAGAGCAGTTCCCTGGGGGCAGGAATGGTCGGCGGCCGGGCCAGGAGTTCTGCGCGAGTCGTCCTGCTTCGGAGGAAGGAGAGGCCCTGGGAACAGCCGGGCCTCCTGGCCGCGTGCTGAGCCCTTACCGTGTGCCTGGCGCTCGCCCTCTCCTGGAACCCGGGCGACACACAGCCCCGAGGAGGACCGGTCACTGTCCCCACGTCCCACGGAGACCGCCAGGCCTCGCGGACATCGAGGGCTAGCCCAGGCGCAGGTGGCAGGGCAGCTGGTGGTGGGCATCCTCTCCTGGTTGGCACACCGTGTCCCGGCCTTGGGGTCACTGGGCCACGCTCCGGAGAAAACGTGGACTGGAAGTTTCCTGAGGCACAGAGGCTCCGGATGACAGAGCCGGACCTGCTAGCCAAGCGGTCAGTTTGTCCCCACTTGTCCTCCAGCCACGAGCCTCTCGTCCCCCCAAAGGCGGACACGCCGCCCGAGGGCAGCTCCGGTGCAGGGACCCTTTTCCGAGCTGTGGGCTGCATCTGGAAGGTGCTCCCAGCCTCAGAGGGTCCCCCTCCGCCCTGGGAAAGACAAAGGTGCTCCCAGCCTCAGAGGGTCCCCCTCCGCCCTGGGAAAGACAAAGGTGCTCCCAGCCTCCCAGTCGCCTCTAGCGGGACTCTCCCCTCCGACCGCTAACAGCAGGAAGCGGGGGAGGAGATCCTCTGTCCTGAGAGCTGCCTTGCAAACCCTTCGGAAGTCGTCCCCGGAGGGTGGTCCCTCGTCACCACGGTGCCCGAGGATGACGTCACTGGTGTCACCTCTGCATGTGCTGCCTGGACCGCGGGGCTGACCACTGAGCCCCCCCCCCCCCCGGACCAGTTCCTTCCGGCTCTGAAACTCCGTCCAATGGCATCAGCACCTCCTCTCCTGAGGCCACGTGAAGGTCCGATGCAAGAAGTCACGAGGGCCCGGCCGGCGTGGCCCAGTGGTTGAGCGTCGACTATGAACCAGGAGGTCACAGTCCGATTCCCGGTCAGGGCACAGGTCCCCAGTGTGAGGCGTGCAGCCGTAGCTCAGTGACCTTGGCCAAGTCACTTCCGAGACTTCAGGGTCCTCATCCTTACAACGAGTACATAGTGTCACCTGGAAGCACGAGGACAGCCGGGGCCCAGCGCACAGTAGGTGCCTCACAGGCCGCTGCTGGCTGTCCCCTCCCCTCCCTCCCCCTTACCCCCATTTGAAGATGAAAGCATTGCAGCTGCTGACATCAAATCCACCTGATTGTGTTGTTAATCCTCACCCAAGGATGTTCTCCCACTGACTTCTTTTTTAGAGAGAGTGGAAGGGAGGGGGAGAGACACACAGAGAGAAACATCGATGTGAGAGAGACACACCAGTGGGTTGACCCCCGCATGCGCCCTGACCAGGGCCAGGGATTGAGCCTGCAACCCCTTGACTGGAATCAAACCTGAGACCTTTCCGTCCTCGGGCGGACGCTCTATCCACTGAGCCACACTGGCTAGGGTTCCGCTGATTTTTTTTTATTATCAGCATTTAGCAAAGGGGTGGGACGCGACGCAGCGTCACAAAAACACCATCCTCAGAGCATCGTGGCTCTGGTCCACTTGCAGCCGCCTACGTGCACTCCGCTCTGCGTGGAAATCACTGTTTCCAAGCAGCTTGCTCCCCAGGTACCTGAGGCAGAGGGCGATCACGCAACTCCCCACCGAGATGTTGTTGTAGGGGGGGGTTGGGGGTGGGGGGGTGGGGGGGGGAGTGTCTGTTTCACTCGGGCTCGTTGAAACCCAATCTGCAGGAAAGGAGCCATAGCAGAACTGGAGGTTGGATTTCATTTGCTGATTTAATAAAAGCTAACAGGACGGATTTGGGGATATTTCATTAATCTTGCTTTCCTTTCGGTGCAAAGGAAATGAGGTTCACGCTAGTTCAAGCTTTGTCTCGCTCTTCACAATAGGCTGCCAACGTCCACGTTCTCCCTGGCAAGTTAAGCCCAATTAGTCACAGGAATTCCTCCCTGACCCCGTCCCCGTGGGCAGGAGCGCGGCCAGCGGCCAGCGTGGCGTGCAGGAGCGCATGCGCGCACACGCCCGCCCGCCCACCCCCTGGCGTCCTCTGCCGGGTCTGGTTCTGACTGTCCGTGGCTTTTAAACCCGGGTGGGATGGCATTCCTAAGGGCGCCAGGACGCGGGGTGGCAGATGCTCCTCGCCAGGCTTCATCACGCGCCCCGAGACGGTCCCGAGTGCCACCCTCCCCTTGCAGAATCGGCCGGGACCCTTCGAAATGGAAAAAGAACATGTTTTTGGTCATAGGCACCCTATTTGGCATCAACTCTGTAATTTTACTTTGCTGAGTAAGTAGCCGGGCAGAGATGTAAGGCAGGGAAGGCGCAAGAGAGCCAGGTTGGGGCCTGGTTCTGTCGATGACTAGCTGTGTGACTTTGGGTGAGCAGCTTACCCTCTCTGAGCCTGGGTTTTCTAAGAAGTGGGAGTAAATGATCCCTGGCCTTCCTGCCTCAGAGAGAGACGTGAGGATCAAACATGGCCCTTTGGGTTCAGCCTGGTGGCCACATCTCTCAGTGGTCAACCCCGAGCCCCTTACTCTCTCTCTCTCTCGCTGTTTAAAAATATACTTTTATTGAATTCAGAGAGGAAGGGAGAGGGAGAGATAGAAGCATCAATGATGAGAGAGATCAGCTGCCTCCTGCACGCCCCACACTGGGGATCAAGCCTGTAACCCAGGCATGTGCCCTAGCTGGGAATCGAACCCTGACCTCCTTCTAGGGGCCTGAGGTGCAGCGCGCGGCACTGGGTGGGGGCAGGGGCGGCGAGTGAGTAAGTGACCAATCGCACAGCGTGGTGAGGAGACGGTTGTTCCTAAGGGCTTAGTAGAGGCCAGGCCGCACTGGGCTGTGTCCTTCGTGCAGCCCATCCTCAGACGAGGAAGGTTCCAGCGTGAGCACGCCCATTGCACAGAGCGGGAAGCTGAGGCTCGGAGGGCCCCTGGGCTTGGAGGCAGCACAGCCAGGGCGTGGAGTCCGGTGCCTGGGACCGGGCTGGGCTGTGCGGGTCAGCAGCTGCAGGGCTGTGATGCCAAGAGCTGAGCGAAGGGGCTTGGAATTGGTCCTGAAAGGAGGGGGGAGTTGACGGCAGGAGGAAGGCGGGAAGGTTCTCCCGGGGGGGGGGGGGGGGGGGGACAAAGGCCTCACGGAGACACACAGGGTGGTGGACGGGAGCCGTGGGGCCACTTGACCAGGGCCATCGGCCGCCTGTGCCCGCAGAGGGACACGCCGCGGGGGAGTGTTAGCGTCCCAGCCACTCTCCGGATTTGATTACAGCTGATAGCCATCACCCGGCCTGCCGTGCCAACCACAGCCACGCCAGGAGCCGCCTAATTCAATAGTCGGAGGCTCGGCGCTGTGCGTGCGTCTCAGGTACGGCCGGGGCCCACGCGGGAGGGGGCGCTCTGGACCCTAAGACAGACGCTGTTGTTATGAAAGAGCCGCCTGAAGGGGACAGGGTTCCCCGTCAGCACGCTCCCGGCAGGCTGCTTGGACAGGCGAGCTTCTCCCCAGGGGCACCCACTTCCTCCTGTGTCTTGCTTTCACTTTCAGGGGGGTCTCCTGCCTTCCTGCTGGTGTCCTGAACTCCCACCCGCTCCAAGGCCCCCCACAAACACCCACTGATCCACTCACACCATTGGGATCCCGCTGGCCCTGGATGCTGGTGGGCAAGTCGCTGCTTTTCCTGCCTCTCTCAGCGCTGCAGACAGGAGGCCTCAGCCAAGGTCACAGCGTCCGGGCCAAGGAGCCCAGAGGATGGACCCAGGGCCGCTGACACAGCCTCAAGTGCGTCGTCGATTCCGTACCCACGAGCCCTCGTTCACCTTCCAGGTTCACTGAACAGTGGCTCCTCTGCTAAGCCTTCCCGCTCCCCGCAGGCGGCCCTGTCCCCTCGGCCCGGCCACCCCAACCTCGTCACAAATGTCTCCTGCGTGGGCTTCCATGTGGACCCCCCATCACCAAGGGCCATGTTCTCATGTGCTGGTTCCCAGTAGCCACCACCTGGGGAGCCAGGGTGACCTGAGCGGCCCCTGACCGGGCCCAGAGCCAGGTGAGCCTTCGGGTTTTACTGTGGCAGCAGGCTGGGACACACGAGTGCACGCACACACACACGTGCATACTCACACACTCACGTGCACATACACATATGCGTACATAGCCATGTGTGTGCACATTTGCAAGGTGCAGCGGCTGTGACACATGTGTGTGCACATACACACATGCATGTGCACACATGTGCAGGCATGCACACACCTCTGCAAGAGGCTTCAGCCCGCTGGCTCAGCGTGGCCATTCGGGCTAGAGCGCCCACCCTCCCAGGTGAGGATGGGAAGCTGGAGGGCGGGCCGGGGGTGGGGACAAGAAGTGCCACCCTCCCCCCATGGCTGTTGCTCAGTGACTCCTGTGGACTTGCTCAGGCGGCCAGGACCCAGTGGGCTGGACGGGCCCGGGGAAAACCTCGGCCCTTACAAGCGCCTGTGTATACTCTCCACCCTGCTGCAGGCTCATGGGGGACACACCACGTAAGACGGACGGAGACACGGATTTGGGGAAAGTGGAAATTAGTTGGTGGGTTTTGAAGACGTAGCCTAATGTAAGGGCCAAACACACAAGCCTCAGACACTTTCACGGAGAACGTGGGAAACATCAAGGTCAAACATGACCAATGTGAGCGAGGTGTAGCCTCTGTGACCACATCTCCATCAGTTTCCGGAAAAGATGACTAGGGGGAGCGTGCCTTTTATTTTACCTTGACAGGCCAACGATAAGCATAGGCTGAATGTAAGCTAGAAGTTTCCATGCGTGAAGGAAACACAAACACGCGTGTGTTGGTGTCTATATGTAATGTACAATAGGGAACCTTATCATAAAACCAACCACGAAACACGTCTGCCCGCGTCTTCGTATGCAGTCTGTACATGCATTGATATAACTCTAAGTGTGAGAGTTCTTCCGAGAGTCCGGCTCCCAGGCAGCGATTGCCAGCACCCTGAGACTCACGAAGCTGAGATCATGGCCTGAGTCCTCATGAAACACAAGCTAATCGGAAAGAATACCCTAGCCCTGGCCGGTGGCTCAGTGGGTAGAGCGTCAGCCCCCAGACTGCAGGGTCGCAGGCTCGATCCCGGTCCAGGGCACGTACCTTGGTTGCAGGCTTGATCCCCAGCTTTCGGGGCGGGTGTGGGAGGCAACCAATCGATGTGTCTCCCTCACATCGATGTTTCTCTCTCGCTCTCCCCCTCCTCCCTCACTTCCATTCTCTCTAGAAATCAATGGAAAAAAATATCCTCAGGTGAGAATTTTTACAAAAAGAAAAACTATCCTAAAAGACCAATTGGCTTAAGGAGCCTCCAGCTCTGTCACACTCAGGCCTCACTGGACACCCCTGGGGCTGGGCCCAGTGTCCCTGCCCACCAGAGCCACACGGGGCCGGGCTACCAGCAGACTCCACGGGGCAGGGAGGCCGCTGCCATAAGTGGACACCACAGGCCGGCGGCTTACCCGCCGACATCCATCTGCTCGCTGTCCTGGAGGCTGAGGCCACTGCAGGCGTCGGGGGGCTGGCTCCCCGGGGCCTCCTTCCTGGCGTGTTGCTGGCCGCCTTCTCCCTGGTCCTCACGTGGTCATCCATCACGGCGTCCGACTCTCCTCTCCTTACAGGGACAGCAGTCGTATTAGGCCAGGGCCCACCCTACCAACCTGATTTAACTTCATCCCCTCTCCAAAGACCCCCACCCCCAAATACTTCACATTCAGAGGTGCTGGGGCTAGGGCTTCAACATAAGAGTTTGGGGGACACAGTTCCACCCATTCTAGCCTTGGAGGTTGCGAGAAGGGGCCTGGACTCAGGGTCCGAAGCCTTGGGTCAGAGGCCCGCCCGGGGCTGTGGGAGAGCCCAGAGGGTGAAAGAGGAGGGTGCTGTACAGGTGGTAAGACATGTCCCTGTGTCTGCCACCCCAGTGACCCCTGTGCTGGGCAGGCCCCTGTGTGCGGAGCAGGGACCCCGCCCTGGATGGGGACAAGCAGGGCTGAAAGGCAGGTTGGCATGAGGCAGCCTGGGGCCCCCCCGAGGGTCTGGTGCAGTGCAGGTGGTGGCGTGGGAGAGGAGGTTGGGGTCAGAGGTCAGGGGCCCACCTGCCCAGTGAGGCTTTGGTTGGAGACCAATGGGGGGGGGGCACCCTGGGCAGGCAGCCACGTGGGAAGGGGGCAGGGCAACCCCTACATAGGGGCACGCTGAGGGGGCCACACCATGTCGGGTGCAGGGCTGCTCTGGCCCGGAAAGAGGGGCTCCTCTCTCTATGCGCGTGAAGGTTCTGGAAGGTTCCAAAGGGCTGGCGGAGGCCGCGATGGGCTGCCGAGGAAGGGGAGGCCACCCCAGCCTCCAGATCCTACCACCTCTCCCATTCACCAGCCGGGCCTGTCTCCTGAGCCGCTCGGTTCCGCTCCTCCGGCCACGCCGGGAATTACCTCTCCTTTGGGCCAGAGACAAAAAAGAATGCGGACTTGTTTCCAGGATTATTGAATTGCACTCGCGTCTTCTTCCCGCGCCTCTTAGCGGGCTCCGAGCCGCCCGCCCGGCTCCGGTTTCCTCTAACGAGGATAATGACCCGGAGGCTTAGCGGTGATTCCGCAGCCCCTCCGCCTGCCGGCCTGTGCTGGCCAACTCGCCCGGGGCCAGGCTCCGCCCGTCCCGTCCGCTGAGAGTGCCCCGCGCTCGGGATGGGATTAAACACCAGCTTACACCCCGGGGGGGATGGAAGTCAGAGCAAGAAATAAAACCCAAACAAAAAGTGCAGCTAATTCCATCCTGTCAGCGGTGGATATTAAAGACGGTGCGCTGGCAAGGCCGGCGATGTGCAGCCACAATGGCACCACTGTTACGTTTTAATTTAATTTTCAGAGAGGTAAGCGAAGGGGTTGTGGGAGGTTCCCGCTGCAGGCGGCCGGGAGTGTCCTGAGGCCTCGCCCAGGGCTTCCGGCCTCAGTGTCCGCACAGCGACAGGGCCCCCAAATGCCCAGCGACAGGGCCTCCCAAATGCCCAGCGACAGGGCCCCCAAATGCCCAGCGACAGGGCCTCCCAAATGCCCAGCGACAGGCCCTCCCAAATGCCCAGCGACAGGGCCTCCCAAATGCCCCAGTGACAGGGCCTCCCAAATGCCCAGCAACAGGGCCTCCCAAATGCCCCAGTGACAGGGCCTCCCAAATGCCCAGTGACAGGGCCTCCCAAATGCCCAGCGACAGGGCCTCCCAAATGCCCAGCGACAGGGCCCCCAAATGCCCAGCGACAGGGCCCCCCAAATGCCCAGCGACAGGGCCCCCAAATGCCCAGCGACAGGGCCCCCAAATGCCCCAGCGACAGGGCCCCCCAAATGCCCAGCGACAGCGACAGGCCCTCCGGGAACAGCTGTCACTGAGCACGTGCTCTGCGCCGGGACTTTCCCAGGGCCCGGAGGTCACAGCAGCTCAGAGGCAGAGGCAGTTACCTCCCTTGCAAGGAAGAGGACACAGGCTCAGAGGGGCTGTGCGATCTGGGTGAGGTTGCCCAGCAACTGGCCGTGCCCTGCCCTGTTGCCCCCCTCCCCCCACCCCAGCCTTGGGACCGGTGGCCCGAGAGGTCGCCCTGCGGTTGTCCCGGCAGCTCTCCGTACCAGCTGACCCCGCTTCTCCAGGTCGGAGGAAGGACCCTTTGCACAACTATCCCTCCTACACCTTTCCCTCCCGGAGGACGCTCGCCGCACCCATCCCCCCACCCCACCCCCCCGTTTCTCCCACTTCCCAGGCACCTGCTCTTCCCAGCCCCGCGCTTCATGCTGCCCCCTTCACAGCTCGCAAGTGGGAGGCCGGAGCTGAACCCAGGCCCCTGGTCCAATGGCAGCCCCTGCCGAGCTGACCCTTGTTCTGAGGTCGCCAGGCTCCTCTGGGGGAAGTGCCCTTGCTGGGAGCAGCAGGAAACACCGTGAAGGGCATGGGCAGGGGCGGGGGGGAAACGGGGGGGCAGCAGACGGAGGGGTCACAGCTCACCCAGCTCCAGCGCATGCACAGCACTCTGTTCACGTTAACAAGGGTCGCCTGTGGCTGCTGACCTGGAGGTGGCTGTCCTGTGAGGCCCCCTGGAAGTGACCGCCAGCGCACCCTGGGGTGGGCAGGTCACCCCGTGGGAGGAGATGCGTGGCCAGGATTCCTGGATCTTTCCAAGGGACGCTGGGAATTCCCATGGCACCTTGACAGCAGGGGGTACAGACAAACCCCAGCACCCCTGGAAACTGACTGGGTGACCCTGTGCATTTCCAGACCCTTTGGGGGCCCCAGTTTCTTTATTTCCTGCCTCCCCCCCACACACACATGCGCACGCACACGTGCACACACACCACACACATGCTCACACACGTGCACACACATGCACCCCCGTGCTGACATAGGGTGTCAGGAGCTATGCTGGCAACTTCCATTTCACCCTCTTGACGAGGACAAGGGTTTGAAACCGTGACTTGCGGGCTGTTCGTTGGATAATTTACCAAGAACTTTCTATTCATTTTAGGGAAAACCGGGTAGAGATAAAGCATGTGTGCATGTGTGCGCGCACATGTATGGTCATGCGTCGTGTGACTGTGTGTGCACACATGGTCATGTGCACACATGTGCACAGGATTGTGGGTGTGTCCGTGTGTGAGGGCGTGCATGTGTGCATGCATGCGTGTGCCCCCGGCCTGCCCTCACTCTCCCCCATCTCCCCACACGCACGCGGGCCCGCTGGCCGGATGGAGTGGCCTCCCAGCTGTGCCCTGCGCTTCGCTGCCTTCTGAGGGGCGTCCTTGCAAGAGCATTGACTCCGGAGCTCAGCTGCCTGAGTTCAAATCCTGCGACTTCCCCGCCAAGGCCTGGGTTTCCTCACCTGCAGGTGGTTGAATCGCCCTTGGTTATGAGGTTTGCACGTGCTTAGCACAGGGCCCGGCGTGTGCGTGAGGGTAAATGAGTGCTCGGTGGGGCCGTCGCCCTGTCCTGGAAGAGCCCCCGACACTGCACCATCGCGGAGCTGGAGCCCCAGCCCTGCACTGTGAGGGGGCCCTCAGAGCACGCGGGCGGCTCCACCCCCGGCCAGGCCGGCCCAGGGCTCGCTGAGGCCACGTGCCGTGTCCACGTCTGCGGAGGGACACAGCCCTGCCGGTGCCGCCTGTGACGGAGACACTGCGGGCGCGGCTCCCCAGCTAAGCGATTCTTCCTCAACTGAACGTTGTTTCTGAGTTTATGGTAAACTTCTCGGGGCCTCCCACCCACAGCACACGATGCTCACCCAACAGCAGGCGCTGGGCAATAAAAGGCCTGCAGAGCTGTCCCCGCGCCCGCCCCTGGCCAGCTGCCCGCGCAGGGCGCCCACGTCCAGGCGTGCACCCCAACCGGGCAGCTCCATCGATGACTCCGAGGCCTGGTGGACGGTGGCAGGAGCCCGGCTCCGCCTGCCCACAGCCCAGTTCCGAGCGGTCTCCCGCGCTCAGGGCCCCCCAGGTAAGCCTGGCTTTGCCGGGAGGACATTTGGGGCCGCCAGGAACGTGCTGGATCCGCATGCACTGGCCCGAGGGCCGACCGTTAAAATCCCAGGAATCTTACAGGCAGGTCACTAATCAGAGACATCACTGAAAGTTAACTTACAATTAAATAACTTATTTGAAAAGCAAAGGTAATAGTGAACCTACTCTGTATGACACTATAATAGTGAAGGCATGTCATCATACATGTGTCGCAACCCACATCACATGGTAGACAAGGCCAAGCATGTGCGAGGGGGCAGGGAGCCTAGGGGACCGCTCTAACAAAATAAAGTATCAATTTTTACGAAAGCAAAGCTGCCCAGTCTGCGTGGCTCCGTGGTTGAATGTCGACCACGAACCAGGAGGTCGTGGTTCGATTCCTGGTTGCGGGCTGTATCCCAGTCAGGGGGCATGTAGGAAGCAGCCAATCAATGATTCTCTCTCATCATTGATGTTTCTCTCTCTCCCTCTCCCTTCCTCTCTCTCAAATCAATAAAATTATATTAAAAGGTGTGAAAGTCTGCCTTGTGCCATATTTAAAAAAAAAAAGAAAATAAAGAAATCGAAGCTGCCCTGGCCAGGTAGCTCAGCTGGTTAGAGTGTTGTCGCCATACGCCCAGGTGGTGAGTTTGATCCCTGCTCCACCAATGAATGCATCAAGTGGAGCCACATCATCGATGTTCCTCTCTCTCTCTCTCTCTCTCTCTCTCTCTCTCTCTCTCTCTCCAATCAATAAACAAAAACTTAGGAAAATAGAAGCAAAGCTAAAAAGTACTCAAAACTCACCGCTTCTGATGCTTCCCCTGGATTTGTTACCGTTCCCTGCGCTCGGGCTTGTGCGTGTCCCGCGTCGGTGCCTTGGAAATCCCTGGACCAGCGGTTCTCAGCCCTCCTGACGCCGAGGCCCTTCCATACAGCTCCTCGTGCTGTGGTGGCCCCCAATTTCGTTGTTACAAAGTGAACATAATGAAAGCGTAGTGATTCATCACAAAAACAATATGTAATTACAGATGTGTTTTCCGATGGTCTTAGGCGACCCCTGGGAAAGGGTCGTTCGACCCTCAAAGGGGTCGCGACCCACAGGTTGAGAACCGCTGCCCTAGACAGTGCCGGGCTACCGGGGTCTCTCCCAGCTGTTCCATCCGGTGCCCCCACAGCAGGCCCGGTGGGGACCCGGACAACAGAGGGCGGGACGAATGCTGCGCCAACACCGTTTCGACCTCAGACAGTTTGCAGAGGAAACGTAAAGTGCCGCGTCCCTGATTCCCGCCCCAACCGGAGCAGCTACTCCCCCAGCTTTGAAAACTGTCACCTGGGCCGTCAAAGCCGAGGCTCCTCTCGCTTCTGTCTCGCTAACATCCGTGAAGACGCCCACCCCCGCGTGTCCTTGGCCGCGCCCTCCCTCTCGCAGCGCAGCCTCCGTGGCTGTGGCCGGCACGCGTGCTCCGAGAGCGGCGGGGCCGCGGGGCCTTCGCGGTGGGGAGCCCCGGGGTTTCATCAGCTGCTCACGGGCGCTGCACGCCGTTCGCACGAGGGAGGTTTACGACGAACATTTGCCTGCAGAGGGGCTCGGCTTCCTTCCGTGTGTCCCTCGGAGAAAAGGTGAAGGGAGCCCGACACGGGCTGCAAAACCAAACGGGAGAGCGCCACTGAGCGCCGCGGGGACAGGGCTTCCCGGTGCAGACATGCCCCCGGCCCCCCTCCAGCTGCTTCGAAGGGACTGGCCTAGTTCCTTCCCGGGGACGCAGACCCCGCAGCCAGGTGGTAGCGCAGGCCGCGGGTCTGGGAAGGGGTCCCGGAAACACCCGCAGGGAAGTGGGGGCAGCCTGTCCGGGAGGGTGTCAGCAGACAGCCCCCATGGGCGCAGGTGGAGCTGGCCGCTGCCGCCTGGGGCCTGGGAGCGGTGAGATTCGCACTCGGGACTCTCCCACAGGAGGGGCGCGGGGCTGGGCAGGGTACTCACCTCCTGAGGGTCGCTGAGAGCTGCTCTGCCAGGCGCTCGTTCATGGTCCTGGGCCCCACCTTAGAGCCCGGAGCCTCACGTCTTCCCGTGAGGTCAAGATGACCTTGTGTCTCCCAGAAGCGAGGAAACCAGCCCGGCTGTCTTCAATGAAGCCCTTAGCAGTCGGGGGCAGCGGGGAGCTCCCCGCTCTTTCCAGGTCTCTCCCCGGCCCCAGGCTCTGTCCTCGGCTCTGCCGTGTGCAGAGGCCACCGTGGTGAGATGCTGCCCCAGCCCAGCGAGCATCCTCCCGGCTCCAGCCCATCAAGGGAGAGAGAGAGAAAGCCCCGTCCCAGGCCCTGGGGCAGACCCAGGAGGTCTCCTGCTTGGAGCCGAGAGCCAGGCTTGAGCCACGCACCCACCTGCCTCCACCAGCTGCCAGGATGGAGAAGCCGATGCGCTCACGGCCGCTTCGCCAGGAGCAGGAGCAGGAGGAGAGCCCTGCCGCTGCCAGGCCACCCTGGCAACAGATGGGCGGCTGACAGCAGGAATTCTATACACGTCATCGCGCTGCCCGTGAAGTGTTCTGAAGACAGTCGAAGGCTGGTAAGGTGATGGCTTCCTAACAACACAATGCACCTGGCGGCCCCGGCCGGTTGGGCTCAGTGAAGAGCGTCGGCCTGCGGACCGAAGGGTCCCGGGTTCGATTCCGGTCAAGGGCATGTACCTTGTTTGCAGGCTCCTCCCTGGTCAGGGCACGTGCAGGAGGCAACCAGTCAATGTGTTTCTCTCACATCGATGTTTCTGTCTTTCCCTCTCTCTCCCACTCTCCCTAAAAACCAATGGAAATATATCCTCGGGTGAGGATTAACAACACAAAATAGAACAAAAAATGCATCTGGCATGTACTGGGTGAGAATGGAAACATACAGCCCGAACCCACATGGAGGCATCTTGCGTGTTCGTCTCTGTACCTCCGTGCCTGTCGCCCTTTATTGGACCGTGAGGTTCCTGAAGCCGGGGGTGGGGGCGGCGGTGGGGGTGGGGGACAGGGATCCTGTCTGCTCTCTTCATTGCCGCAAGCCTAGCGCTTGGAATGATACCGGCCCGTGGTAGGTGCTCCATAAACGTTGGACGGGTGGCTTAGCTAATGAAGGGTCTGGCACCACGGAAGGGAAGAGCGGGTTGGGAAGGGTGGGGGCAGTGGACAGTCCTCTGCGTGCATGTTATATCACCGTAATGTCTGGGCACCAAGGAAGAGAAGCAATGAGTGCCAGGAACAAGGTGGGCACCGAAACAGAGCCGGACCATGGCCTGTGACCTCTGTGACCGGGAAGGTCTAGAAAACTGGGCTGGAAATACTGATAATGGTGCTTATATACTCACTACCACAGGCCAGCTCTCTCTCTCTCTCTCAACTCACTGACTCCCCTCCCCTACCCCCACTCCCCCCCCCAGCTCTATTGAGGCATAAACTGTTACCATCACCCCCATTGGATAGATGAGGTGCCAGAGGCCTGGAGTTTGAACACCGGGCCCACAGCCACGCAGGCAGAGACGCCACCAGCCCAGTGCCTCCCACGCGCCCAGGGCTGTGCTGAGGCCGACAGACAAGCTTCTAACCGCATAGAGCTGACCACCTGGTGCGGAGCATCAGGCCGCGAACGTGCCGCGGACCGTTCCAAGCGCTAGACTCACGGCAATGAACAGGACAGACAGGGTCCCTGCCTCAGGAGCCGTCCAGTCCAGCGAAGGGAGACAGACACGAAGGGGCAGAAACCAGCAAGCAGGCGGGCGGGGTCTTGCCGAGATGCGTGTCCCGCTGGGTCAGGCAGGGCAAGGCCTGGGCTCTGCACCCCTAGGGCTCACGGTGTGGCTGCCCACGGTGCCTCCAGCAGCAGGTGGAAGCTGCCCCTGAGAAGGCCCCTCGGAGCCCCGGGTGCAGGCGGCCTGGGCCGGAAGGGGCGGTGAGGTGAGCAGAAAGGAGCGGGTGCAGGCAGGACAGGAGGCCCCTGGCGTGAGGCCCCTGGCGTGTGGCTGCCTCTGGTGTTCAGCAGTCCACCCACGTGTAGCTCACGTTCTTCCCCGACCGCCACCTCTTCACTCCTCCCTGTGCCGTCCCTGAGCCACGAGCCTGAGGACACGGGTCCTGCCTGGTCCCCGTGGCTTCCTGCCACAGGCCTCTCCCAGGCCGGATGGTCCTCACCACCCCTTCGCAGCCTCCTTCCCTCCGGCCCATCAGCCCCCTCCGAGTCCTGGTTCTTGCTCTGACCTCCAAGAGGAAGCTGTGACGTGGCATGTGGTGTCAGCCAGGTCAGTCCCCTGCCTGGGCCCCCTGTGTGGCCCGCAGATGCCTCAGTCTCCACATCTGTAAAATGGGAAGGTGGCCACTCCGGCTCTAATGCCCTGGGCCTGAGTGGCAGACACACTGAGAAGAAGTCTCAGGTTTGGGGCAGGCAGAGCTGCCCCGACTCTGCAGGTGTGTGCACCTGATGCTGACCGCCCCCCCCCCCCTCTTCCACTGGACGGGGCAGAGGTCCGGGTCCCCACCACAGGCCCCATGGCCAGGGCACCCGGAGCGCCTCGCTGTCATATGGCCATGATTAGGACGCGGGGCTGCGGGGCTCCTGGGGCAGGAGCAGGCTAAGATTTCCATAAACACAAGCACCGAGCCCTTTATGGGTTTTACTCGGAATTTTATTGGCGTTTGGTCGTGTTGGCGTTGTGTGCGCCTTCAAATGTAAATTAGATTACAGGCAGTAGATTCAATTTAGCGGTAAAAATGCAAAAGTGAACTGGGCCGAGGATGAAACAATGTGAGGACTGTTCTCAGGTCGACAAACGGTGAAATCGCCAGGCAGGCGTGCGGGCTGAGGGGTGTCACCCGGAGGGGAGGCCGCGCACTGTCCCGCCGCCCAGCAGCCAGGGGAACGCCGTCCAATGGCCCTGAGTGTCCTCTTCCCCGCAGGCGCGAGGCTCCGAGGAAATGCCATCACTTCGTCCCCGTGAACGTGAGTCACATCACTCGGATTCTGAGGCAATGCCGTCATGGCCTGTTCCGAAGGCCTGTGCCTGCGGGCTGAGCCGGCCGACAGCACACCGTTGGCTGGCGCTTCTCGAGCACTTGGTGCAGCCAGCACTGTGCCAGGCCACCCTCACCACAGCCTGTGGGCGGTGCTGCCAGCTGCTCCATTGCACAGATGAGCAAACTGACAGCGTGGAGTGACTCGCCCAAGACTCCCAGCTCGTAAGCGACAGAGCCAGTGCCTCTGCATCTGGCCATCACACTTCCATTCTCACCAGAAATCCCGTGTGCTCCGCGCCTGTGTCCTTTGTATATGGCGTGCACTTGTATGTGCGTGTGTGTGTGCTGTGAGTAGGGGTGTGCACATGTGTGTGTGCTGTGAGTAGGTGTGTGTGCACATGTGTGTGTGCTGTGAGTAGGTGTGTGCATGTGTGTGTGCTGTGAGTAGGTGTGTGTGCACTGTGAGTAGATGTGTGTGCACGTGTGTGTGCTGTGAGTAGGTGTGTGCACATGTGTGTGTGCTGTGAGTAGGTGTGTGTGCACGTGTGTGTGCTGTGAGTAGGTGTGTGTGCACTGTGAGTAGATGTGTGTGCACATGTGTGTGTGCTGTGAGTAGGTCTGTGTGTGTGTGCTGGTGAGTAGATGTGTGTGCACATATGCTTATAGGTGTGTGTGTGTGTATGCTGGTGAGTAGGTGTGTGTGCACATATGCTTATAGGTGTGTGTGTGTGTATGCTGGTGAGTAGGTATGTGTGCACATATGCTTATAGGTGTGT
This sequence comes from Myotis myotis, assembly GCF_014108235.1. Lineage (NCBI taxonomy): Eukaryota > Metazoa > Chordata > Mammalia > Chiroptera > Vespertilionidae > Myotis > Myotis myotis. Next base: position 497,677 of record NW_023416369.1, on the reverse strand, counting down.
GTGTGCTGGTGAGTAGATATGTGTGCAATACGCTTATAGGTGTGTGTGTGTGTGCTGTGAGTAGGTGTGTGTGCACATATTCTTATAGGTGTGTGTGTGTGTGTGCACATATGCTTATAGGTGTGTGTGTGTGTGCACATATGCTTATAGGTGTGTGTGTGTGCGCGCGCGCGCATATAGTGCTAATGGTACTGAATTGGGTGCTTGGGTGGGGGTGGCGCAGTGGTCTCGGCTGCAGGAGGTGGGTGTCATCTTGGTTGCACCGTGGCATGGCGTCGGGCCCTGAGAACGGGCTCTGGGTCCCGGCCCCACCACACGCCTGCACTGTGCCCTCAGTAAGCCAGCTCAGCAATCTGGGCTCAGTGAGGAAACTGGGGGAGGTGCCATTTCTGAAGCCAGGATGCAGGGTTCAGAACTGGGACCCTGGAAAGTGGGGAGCAGTCCTCCCACCCCACCCCCCTTGAAGCTTCCCCCTTCCGGGGGCCTCTCCCCCATCAGCGGGGACCCCCTCGGCCTACAGCCTGGCCCTGCGGGATGAACCCAGGATGATGGGCACAGAGTGACCACTCCGAGCCCAAGCAGCGGGCACGGCTCCCGTCCGTGGGCATTTCCCCGGGTTGGGCTCCCCTCCAGGCTTGATGGCACTGGCCCTGCCCACGAGGCGACCCTCAGAAGGTCCCCGGTGCCCCTGGCTGCCCCAGCAGGGACTCGGTGTTCAGTGGCCAGCATTCCTGTGGGCCTCGTCTCCCTGTGCACTAGGCTGAGCCATTCTGAAAACCAACATTCAAAACACGAGAGGCGGTTTGGGCCTCAGTTGTTGGGAGAACAAAAGCCTTTATTGGTTAAAATAAATAAATAAAGATGTAAACGCCATAGGCTTCCTCCAGGCTCGCCTGGGACCGAGGCAAACTCTGCCCGGATCCCTCCCAGTGCCGGCTGACCAGCATCAGGGGCGGGGTCCTGCCTCAGGCACGTCCTTGTCCTGTGACCTTGGCCAAAATGCTTCCCTCTCCATGTGCTAAAATGGTGGTGACTGGTGGGCCGCTGGGGTGGACCGGATCACAGTCCCCGCCCCCCAAGCATCCTCCCTCCAAGGATGCCCTGGACGGATGGGGTCCTCCACGTGCCGATTCAGGTAAAACGCTCATTCAATTCAGTGATGCTCTTCGTTATTCTGTTGTCTGTTTCCAAGCAGTGCCCCAGGTGCAAGGTCAGGACATTTTCAAGATTCAAGATGCAGCAGAGTAATCCCGGATGTGGGGGAGGGAGCCCCGGGAAGCCTCCCGCCCGACGCGCCAAATGAGTCCAGGCGCCGCACAGGGCGAGGCTCCGGCCGCGTGGACGGCAGGGAGAGCAGTTAATGCCACAGAAAGACGCTACGGCACTTGCGCGAGGACATACGATAGGGTAAGATGGGGTTTATGGCATGATTCTCTTTGGGGGAAATATTTACATAACATTTACACATGTTCAGGATAGATGGCAATAAAGGTTTAACCCCAAATACTAAACCTGATTATTTCTGGGTTGGTGGGACTTGGTGCTTCCATTCCCCCCTTTTTCTTTTCTGTATATTATCTTATTTTTTCACCATAAATATGTATTCCTTTTGTATTGAGCAAAACCGAGGTCTTGCCCAGGCCAGGGAGCTCAGTGGTTAGAGCGCCGTCCCGATAGGCCAAGGTTGCGGGTTCGATCCCCGGTCAGGAACCACCAATGAATGCATCAGTAAGTGGAACAACAAATTGATGTTCCTCTCTCTCAAGTCAATAAAAAAACATTTTTTTAAAACTAAAAATCCTTGATGTTAAAGGATTATGTGTTTGCTTCCTTTGTTTGGGAAGCTGTGCACTGTTCTGCCTCCTGGCCTGCTTTAGGGTTGGACTGAGCAGGAGGGGACGTCCATGGGGAGGGGGGTCTGTTACAGAGCTTGAGCCCTTTTATGGGGTCCCTGTACACACCTTGGCTTGTCTCGATGGTCCCCAGGCACTTACAGGGCACCTGTCGCCACAGACGTTCAGGTCAGCCTTGCAAACCTCACGGCTGGACACGCTCTCCAGCCGCTGGTCCCCAGGCCCCAGGCTCCCGGCTCTGGGTCAGCTTGGGGTCGGGAGGCAGCCGGCCCCCCACGGGCCCTCCACCTGAAAGAGATTAGCTGGGACCCCCAGAAGCCTGCAACCCTAATCGCAGGGATTTTGTTTCTCGTTTCCTTCGAGGGGTCCCTCCAGGTGTTTGGAGTGATTAGCCGAGAGCCGGCCTGGTCACTGGGCCCCATTGTGCCCCAGCCGTTTCCTTGCCACGCGGCCTCAGCAATGACCCCCAATAAAAACGGCGAGAGCAGACTGCCACGCGGCGGGGCCGGTTATGGGAGCGAGGACTCGGTGCGCCCCCCCCCCCCTGCCTTGCTGGTCCCCTTTTCTGTTTTTATAAGGAGGGGGTGTGGCACCTCACGGAGGCCTGGGGTGGAGGCTGTGGGGGTTGGTTTTGCTCTCCCCGCCGCTCAGTGAATCCCCTGATTGCCGCTGAGCGGGAATGAGATGGTCCGCTGCACAGGCAGCTGGCCCCCCGTCCAGCGAGGAGGAGGGACGCCTCCCCAGCATCTCGGGTTTCTCCCGTCGCCTCTTCCCTGGGTGGGGATTACCCTGTTTTCTCCTAAACTCGCCTCCCCACCCCCACCCCACCCCACCCACCCACTCACCCGCTAAGGATGGCTTTCTGGGCTGTGGGAGAGCTGAGAAAACCTCAGCAAGAATGGGGAGCGGGGGGGGGGGGGGCACGGGGACACTGCAGGCCCCGTCACCCTCTATCCTGTATTCGGGCTCTTTCTAACCTAAGGTTTCAGGAAATAAAGAATCGGGAGAAGGAGAAAAGACGAAGGCAAGGAGGAGACCCTGAGCACCCCGCTCCCCACCCGCAGCCCCTCTCCCCTGAGCTGGCTGGCGGCTCGGGGAGCCCACAGACCTGCAGGCTTCGGCCGGAGGCTCCCGGGTGGCTGCGGGGCTGAGATGCTGGGAAGACACGAAGGGCCCTCCGGGGCGGTGACCACGCTCACCGCAGGTTCTCAAGGGCTCGCGACGCCACCAGGGTCCCACGTCACTGGCCTATTCAACCCCACCTTGCATGTGGGGAAACTGAGGCAGGGTGGTGGTGAGTGTCCCCACAGTCACACGGTGGGTCAGTGACAGGGCCAGGGTGCCGAGAACCAATCAGACCACCCGAGGTCAGGTTAGGGCGTCACTGGGGGTTGGCACCACAGTGGAGTCATGCCTGGCTTAGTAATAATAACAATAAGAGCTTGTGTCGCTCAGTGGGTAGAGTGCCAGCCTGTGGACTGAAGGGTCCTGGGTTCGATTCCGGTCAAGGCCACATGCCCGGGTTGTGGGCTCAATCCCTGGTGGGGGGCATGCAGGAAGCAGCTGATCCATGATTCTCTCTCATCATTGATGTTTCTCTGTCTCTCTCTCTCTCTCCTTTCCTCTCTGACATCAATAAAAAAGTATATTTTTAAAAAGAGCTTCTACTGTGTGTCAGGCACTGCTAAAAGCACGCTACCTGTAATAAACCTTTCATTCCCAAGCAGCCCCAGGAGGTAGTGCGACAGGAGTGTCCCCATTTCACAGATGGGAAGACTGAGGCAGGAGTCTAGCTTATGATGACTAATAGCAGCAACGTGTCCAAAGTCACGGAGCTAATAAGACATGGAGCTGGAGCTCTGAGTGGGGTAGACGCTGCTTCCCAGCACCCGAGGCCTCCCCTGGGCGAGGGAGGGAGGCAGCAGCGGGGAGAACGTGCGCGCTTAGGAGGTTCAAAAACCGGGTTCTGCTATGGAGTTTGCTTTTGATTTTTATTGATTTCAGAGAGGAAGGGAGAGGGAGAGAGAGACTGCAATGATGAGAGAGATCTCGTTGTGCATCGGCCGACGACGAGTCCACGCCAGGCCAGGCCGGAATCCGTTTGGGGAGATGCCGCCGACCAGTCCTTCTGTGTAGCCGTCACGTGTGCACGGCAACTCCCGGACCGACAGCGTCCACACACCCGCCCACGCCTGGCGTGGAGTGCGCCTGGGCCTCAGGAAGGAGGTGAGGCTCCAGGCTCCAGCCTCCAGCCTCCCGAGGGCCCCCCGCCCCAGATCCTCCCATGGCTGCGTGCTCTGCAGGGACCCCTGTGGTTTCTGGGCCGGGTGCCTCTAGGAGGCGCTGTGGGATGGCTGCTTAGACACAGGCCTCGGGGGGCCAGGATGCCTGGGTTCAAATCCCAGCTCCACCTCTTGTGGGATGGACCTCGGGACAGACGGCTTCATCGTTCTGAGTCTACCCGCTCCTCTTCACAATGTCAATGAGAACAACACCCACCTCGGAGTCGTTCCGGTTGCACGAGCTGCTGTGTGCAAAGCGCTCAGGACAGCACCGAGCACTCTCGGCTCCTGGTATTTCATGTTGTTTAGGGGAGGCAAGGACGGAGGAGAGTACATCTGAGGGCATGGCTGGGCGGGGCCTGGGGACTGCCTGGATGTGGGGGTTACGACGGGAGATCTGGGGGGCGGCGAGTCCAGGGGGGGATGAGGCTGGGCTGTCTGCACGCGTGGGTTTGAGCCGCCTGATGGGGCTGACGGCCTCGGATGAGCGAACACGCCCTCTGCGCAGAGCCGCCGCCTGGGCTTGGATACCTGCAGGAAGGCCTTGCCTCTGATTTACCTACGGGAATGTCTAGGGGGGAACCTTTGCTGTGTGGATGCCCTGGGCCTTGGGAGGGGGCACCTACCCACCAGGAAATGCCAGGCATGCCCCCTCCTCAATTGTTGTAACAACCCGCCCCACAGCGACCACTGCCGGCGGAGAGGTGGTGGGGCCACGTGGCGAGAGGGTGGTGGCCTCACAGCTGAGGTGGCTGCACCCACAGCCAGCAGGAACCCAAGGCCGCAGGACCTGCATTCCGTCAGCGACCTGGGCAAGCGCAGCAGAGACCCAGGGCAGACCACGCCCTGGCCATCACCTTGACCTGCCTCCTGCCACCCACCCCGCCCCGAACTGTGAGGTAATGAATGGCGTGGCTCTCAGGTGCTAAATGTGTGGGGATCTGTTACACAGCCACGGAAAATGAGGCACCATCTCTTCCCCTCCTCTCTCCCTCTCTCTTCTTCCTTTTTAAACAGACCACGGGCACCTTCCCTGTGATGACGGATGATGCAGAAATGGGCCCCAGAACAGCCTTCGCTCCGTGTTCCCTGCAATGCAAATGCTGGTGGCGCTGGGCTCCGGGGACTGCAGGTGGCCACTGGGGGTGTCCAGCTGGAGGCACGCATGTGGGCCGGACGGTGCTCTTTCAGGGCCCGTAACACAAACACAAACACCCCCCACCCCCCACCGCAAAAGGGCATTTTTGCCACATCCATGCCCTTTGATGGTGGAGCTAGCGACCTACAGTCAGAGAAAACCTCCCAAGGAAAGAATCATCAGAGCTGGGATGTGCCTGGAAGGGAATGCGGCCTCGTTCCCGGGAACATCTGGTCCCTGAACTCCCAGCCTCGGCCTGTCACTCTCTGTCTCGTGTGTGTGTGTGTGTGTGTGTGTGTGTGTGTGTGTGTGTATGTGTGTGTCCCTGCTGGCTGCCAGCTCTGTGAGGACAGGGAGCGCATCGCGGGGCCCCGGGCCCATTGGGTTCCAGGCATGCGTGCGCTCACTAGGTGTCCGAATGAAGGGCACTCGGTCACAGAAAGGCGTCTGCAGGCCACGTCCCAAATGCCCCAACCTTTACTCCAGCCCTGGGCTCACCCGGGGGTCAAGAGGAAACATTTTGGAGGCAAACAGTTTGTTGGCTTCCCAGCCTTCCAACCTATTGACCATTCAAGGCGCTCCCAGCCCCGGAGGCCTGTCTGTGGAACGGCCCACCAGCTCGCTGGCGTGTGCGCTGTCCCCGGCGCACAGTAGGCCGTCCGTGTCTGTTCATGCTTTTCCTGTTCTTTCTGTTCTTTGATCTCATGTCACTCTTTTCCCCTCTTAAGAAAACCAAACAGGTTTCTGGCCTCCTGAGCAAGACCCTTCTAGAAGGAATTCATGTTGGAGCCGCACTAACAAGGCCTGGCGTGGCCTTGGCGGCTGCGTCGGAATGTTCTGGGCCGGGCCAATTCACGCCGACAGCCGCCGCTGCCCAGGTTCTGGCCCAGGCCCAGGCCCAGGCCAGGCTCGGGCGAGAGGGGATTGTGATGAGGTGGAGTCGGGAGAAGAGCCGCTGACGCAGTGGGTTGAGGGTGCGCCCCCGGGCAGGAGCGTCACACTGCTCAGCTTTTGTCGCAAACTCCAGGCATCTGTGTGAGCGAAGGCCTGTCCCTCTGGGGCCGCCCTCCATAAGCCAGGTGCCCGGACCTTCCCCACAGCCTGGTCAGAGGAGAGTCCTTGCCCCAGAAAGGACGCACGGGATGAGGTCAGACAGGAGGGCTGGGGGCGCCCGGACTCTGGGAGTGACGCTCAGCCAACGGGGCACATCAGCCACGTTTTATTTCTACAGAGGAACAGCAGCCTGAGGGGCCCCCGGATCTGAGACTTCTGGGGGCAGAAAGCGCAGTTTGCGCACCTCACTTCCCAGCACCTGCAGGCACAGCGGCACCAGCGTTGCTGAATGAAGGGAGGGGGAGGGAACAGAGGCCGATATGGAGAGAGTGACTTGCAAAAACTGCCCCCTGCGGGTGTCAGTCCCTGACAATAGGTTGAGCTGAGGCCTCTCCTGGGTGGATTTTTCCTTTAAAATTGACATGAGCCTTTGGGGAGGGAGCTCGTCTACAAGTGGATTTTGGGGTCTTCACAGGGGAGGGAGCAGCCGGGCGGGGCCCTGTTCGCAGGCCCCCAGGTGGCTGCTGACGAGGCCGTGGGAAAGGCTCCCAGCGCCCAGGCCCCTGGCCAGCTTGAGCGGCTCCTGGGCTACCTGAGCCCGACAGGAGGCCGCGGAGGAGATGCCAGGGAAACGCCTCCTGGCTGCCTTTCCACCTCATCCTGGTGGGTCCCGACCGTCTCTCCTGGACCACGGCGATATTCCAGCTGCACCGCTCACTGTTCCTGAACCCCCTTACAACGGGGCAGGCTCGTGGGACCTGCTCCCTCCACGCGCCTCGACTTAGAACCCTTCTGAGGCTCGGATTCAGAACAGAAGGAGCCCGGCTCTGGCCCGGCCAGCGTGGCTCAGTGGTTGAGCATTGACCTGTGAACCAGGAGGTCACGGTTCATTTGGATTCCCGGTCAGGGCACATGCTGGGGTTGTGGGCTCGATCCCCAGTGGGGGTGTGCAGGAGGCAGTTGATCAATGACTCTCTCTCTCATCATTGGTATTTCTCTCTCTCTCTCCCTTCCTCTCTGAAATCAATAAACATATATGTTAAAAAAAATAGAAAATATACTTCTTTGAATAAAAGATTTTATAAAAAAGAAAAAAGAGGAAAATGTGTTCTCCTTCTAAATAATGTGAACTAGCCTGCGCCGAAGGAAGGCAGGCCTCGTCCAGGTCTGCACCTGCAGTGTCTCTAGGATGCAGGTGGCAGAGGGCAGGCACGCACCTGGCTGGACCTCCAGCCTGCCCTCCATGTGTCTGGTGGAGAAGTGTGCTCCTGGGAGTGTCACAGAAGCCCCCACGCTGTAGGGAAGGACAGAACGGGACACCAAACGTCCGAGAAGCCAATGCCTGGGCCTGGGCCTCGCGCCTGGCAAGTGGCAGAGCCAGGACTGGCGCATGGATGTCTCGGTAGAAAGGTCTGCATTCTGCACCCCCGTGCTCTGTCACCTCCGAGTTTCAATGACATTGAACCCCAGAGGGCTCAACGTTGTCTGGAAGGTGTGCTGGCGAGAGGATCCACGGAGTTTTCACTCTGGTTGTGTTTTCCTGACATTAATTGCTCTTGCCTTCGGGGCCTGGTGCCCACGGGCACTGATTACAGTGTGATGAAGGGCTAGTCCAAGCCCAAGTTCAGCTGTCAGCCTGCCAGTAGCTCTGACACCTTGATTACCCGTCACCTGTAACTACTGAAAGGTGTGATATCCTGAAGCTTTCATTTTACCTTCCCCGGGGGCGGGAGATTGGCGGGGAAGGTAGGCTGCCCTCTGACAGGTGCGCATTACCTCTGACGCTCATGAATACATGTTCCGCGCTGACGGCCGTCAGTGCGTAATTGCTGGGCTCGGCCGCCTCCCTGGCTGGGGAACGAAACCTTGCTCAAGGTCAGCGTCCTGGCCAAGTGAGCTGCATCAAGGACAATGCAGTCTTCAAAGAAGGAAGCTCACCCCGGATGGAAAAAGGGGTGTGTGTGTGGTGTGTGACCACACCTTCAGGCCAGGTAAGGCAGGAGAAAAGGTGACAACTTGAGGGATGTAAGGGTGCCAGACCGCCCTGGAGGGGTGGTGGGTGAGGGGTGATGGCCACATTTTGAAGGCCTGCATGGACAGCCCTTCTGAGAAATTTGATTGTGACAGAGAGGAAAGAGGGTAGAAAAGCAACAGCATGAGAAATCCATTGAAGGTGTGTTGTTTAAAAGGGTAATATGCTAATTAGACTGGACGTCCTTCCAGACATCCTTCCTCCCGGACAAAGCCGCAGCAGGCGGGGGCCACGGCACAGGCAGCAGAGGCCCCTGGGTGTGACGGCAGCGGGCGGGGGCTGGGGCCAAGGCCCTTGCACGAATTTCATGCACTGGGCCTCTAGTAACATATAATTGGCCAGGTGAATGGGTACAACCCAGTGGCATAAGGCTGTGCAACCCTCACCACTGTCAAGTTCCCAAACATGTCCATCACCCCCAAAGGAGACTCCACACCCATTATCAATCACTCCCCATCCTCCCTCCCCCAGCCCCTGGCAACCAGCAATCTGCATTCTGTCTCTATGGATTTACCTATTCCAGATATTCCCTATCAATAGAGTCCTATATGCCCGGCCGGCATGGCTCAGTGGTTGAGCATCAACCTATGAACCAGGAGGTCATGGTTCAATTCCCGGTCAGGCACATGCCAGGGTTGCGGGCTCCATTCCCAGTAGGGGGCATGCAGGAGGCAGCCAATCAATGCTTCTCATCACTGATGCTTCCACCTCTCTCTCCCTCTCCCTTCCTCTCTGAAATCAATAAAAAATATGTATTTAAGAAAATAGAATCATATAATGTGTGGCCTTTTGTGACCGGCTTCTTTCACTTAGCACAATGTGTTCAAGGTGCATCCATATCGTAGCAGCACTTTATTTATTTTTACAGCTGAGTAATACTCTCTTGTGTTCGTTTGTCCATTAATTTGCTGGTGGACATTTGGGCTGCTTCCACCCGCTGGCTGCTGTTGGCAGTGCTGCTACGATCTTCTGAGTACAGGTTTTTTCTTCAATACCCGTCATCAGTTTGTTTGGGTCCATAACTGGGAGCAGAATTGCTGCGTCCTGCGGTAATTCTGTTTCACTTGTTGAGGGACTGCCAGACTGTCTTCCACAGCAGCTGCACCATTTTATATGCCCGGCAGCAGTGTACAAGGGTCCCAACTCCCCCACACCCTCGCTAACAGTCGTTGCTTCCCCTTTTTGTATTTTAAGGTGTGTTGTTTTTGTGTGTTTTTTTAAGTGGAGATTTGTTCTTGCTTTACTCAGTGCTCACCACAGTCTCACTGGCTGGTAAGTGGTGGTGAGCAGATGGGCCACCCTGCTCACCGGGGGATCACTGCTGGTGGGACCACAGCAAAGCCAGGCTCTGAGCGAAACTTCCCCCTATGCTGATGCTGAGAGCTCCCGCCCAGTCTCCAGCCGTGGATGGTGAGAGCTGAAGCTTCGACACGGATTCCAAGCCCCTTTTAGGGGACTGGGGGGGGGGGGGAGAGTATACAGGCATTGGTGCAAGCACCCTTTAGGTTCAGAGCTGGCTCTGTCGTCTGCTCTCTGTGGCCTTGAGTAAGCTGTAGAACCTTCCAGAACCTCAGCTTTCCTGCTGGTACAATGGGGATGATCCCATGGACCTTGGAGGGCTACTGTGAGGTTTATGGAAATAAATCACAAACGTGAAGACCTAGCTCAGTCCCGACACTTCGCAGGTGCCCCGTGAGCCCGCTTCCCTTCCCTGGGCCGGGAGGAGGGAGGTCGGAACAACAAGGCGGGGGTTCTTTTTCCTGCAGAGCTGCCTATGGCAGACCCGGCTAGCAGGCAGGAGCGTGTGAGCGGGGACATGCCAGCAGCACGCTCCCTTCCGCTGACCGGGGCCCTTGCTCACCTAGCAGCCTCCTGCCGGTCACCTGCGTCTCCCCAGGAGCTCCGAGGCTCGGCAAGCTTTGGGCTCCAGGCTGCCGGGACAAACTACCACCACCGCATGGCTGATAAAGCAACGGAAATCACTCTCCCAGCTCCGGAGGCTGACAGTCTGGAACCGGGTGTCCCGGGGCTGTGTTCCCCCTGGAGACCAGGGGAGAGCCCTTCCGTGGCTCCCTGGCTTCGGGGGGTGCCCGGCGCGCCTGGGCTCCCGCAGCTCGTAGCTGCATCGCCCCAATCTCTGCCTCTGTCTCCACATGGCCTGTCCCTGTGCGCCCGCCCCAATTTCCCTCTCGGATAAGGACACCGGTCATTGGACTTAGGGCCGCCCTAACCCAGCAGGACCTCCCCTTAACTTGATCACATCTGCAAAGACCTTATTTCGTAACAGGCTCAAGTTCACGGGTGCTGGGGTTAGGATGTCCAGTCCATTCAGGGGACACAAGGCAGCCCACAGCACTGGCCTTGGTGACAGGCGGCAGGGAGCCAGGCTTTGTAGCGCGTAGAGCCTGTTTGGGGAGCCGGCCCTCTCCAGGAGAAAGGACACAAACTGAGGAATGCAGATCAGGGTGCAGGGTCCTGGAGGGGGCTGAGAGTGGGGGGTCCTGTCACGTAAGTGTCGCTTGCTTCATAAAGTCTACCTCCTTCATCCCGACTCGGTTCCTAAACTCATTACACGGAGCCTCAGGAACACAACGGTTTACAATGGCCAGCCCTTAGACCCCGAGTTCCACCCGCAGACACGCCGGCTGCATGTCCGTTAGGATGGCCCGCGAGGAAATGCATCCGCATCTCACTGATGGTCGAGCCGGGGAGCTGCGGGCTGGCCATCTTTTCTGTTTTGCTCTCTGAATGTGCTTGTCGCCCCACAGGGCACAGATTGCCTTGACAGGCACCGTGGCCGGCTTCCCTTGCAGGCCCGAGGCGCCCATTAGCGTGGGACGTGTCCTGGCAGGTGGGGTTTGGGAGGAACTGGGTGGCCGTTGTCATAGAGACCTGCCCTGGGACTTGCGATTTCCTCAGGGGCTCCCGGAGCCCACACCACCGCCCCTTGGGCTTCCTTGTCCCCCCACACCCCCCTCCCCACCCCCAGCAGGTTCAGATCGGGAAGGTGCCCAGAAGGTGCCCAGAGAGCCCCTGGCCAGTCCACGTACCACAGGGAGGCCCCGCCGTGGAGAGTGAGGAGTCGTGGCCGCCAATCTGTTTCACTGATTTACATCAATTTACATTCAGCTCTGGAGTAATCGACATGGAAATCAGGCCGCCGTCGCCTCTTCCTCGGAAATCAGATGAGGCCGCCCGGCCGGCGGGATGGCGCGGAGCATGCTTCCTCGCTCCCCGAACCCCGGGCAGACTAATTTGTCACCAAAACAAAGGCTGGCATTGCAATCATGGTCACCCAGCTCTCTTCCTTCCCCCAAATTGGACAGATAAGTGGATATCTGCGGCTCATTAACCCGGGTCCCGTCTCGCTGCATTTCCCATTTCCTTCCCGCGCCACGGAGCTGGCGCGTTTTCCATGTGAGATTATTGATGCCGTTCGCTCAGTCGTTCTCCCGACAATAATGTCCTGAGGTCTCCTATCACCAGGCAGCAGCTTGGTCCCTGTCCCCGCTCCACGTCCCTGCCTTTGACTTGTATTTGGAACACTTTTCATGGCTCAACTGGACAAACGTTCACATGGGTGTCATGTCACCTCCATCGTGATCCACATGCGGAGTATTCTGGTGTCCCCGGGAGACTCCCGCATGGCCCCTCCCCGGCAACATCCCCGCCTGAGCTAACCATTCCTAACATCTTTCCCCACCCGCTAGTTCCCCTGGGTGTGAGCTTCCTGCAAATGGCGTGACCCCGGGTGGAGACACAGCCCACGCACAGGAGGTCTCACATGGCAGGCTGTGTGTTGGTCATCGTTGTGTGTGCGGAATTCACCCACGTGTCAATAATTCGTCCCTTGTGATCACTTCGCTGCACGTGTGCACCACGATGTCGGCGCCCATCCCCTGGCGAAGGACACTTGGGTTGCGTCCCGTGGGAGACGCGGGTGAGGAAAGCTCCATGGACATTCTGGCCCGTCTTTTGGGTGCTCCCACGCTCGCTTCTCTTGGGGCTGTGTTTAGTTGTAATGGATACTGCCCATCCTTGTCTTTATGTTTTAAAAGGAGTCCCCGCCCCACCCCTCCAATCCCACCACCTAACCACATCAGGGTGACTAACCCCTTACATCCTTGATTAAGCGGTTCTTCTTCAAAAAGCTCTAAAATTTATTTATTTATTTTTTTATAGAAAAGCAAGAAGAAGGGAAGAAGCCACTGTGTTTATAGGGAAAGTCGCTCCACATTCCTGCCGCATGGAACACAGAGCGTCCTGGAGGCGGCCGCTACCTGGCCCCGTTCCCTGGCGTATTACAGAGCAGGGAGCCATGCTTCCTTCTGGACGTCTATAAATAAAGCGCTTTATCCATAGCAATTAGGTGGAAGCATTTTTTCGACCGGCATGCATATGAGCTTCATTTCCCCACAGAGGCACATCAGATCAGAGACGTTAGTTTAAGTCCATTGCTATGCGTAATCATAATAGTTTTTTCACAGCATCTACTTCCCTTCTTCCCAACCCTCCCCTCTCCCTGCCCTAGTCTAGGTTTTATGTGGAAATTCTGCCTAGAAAAAGGCAGGCACCGTGTTCCAAGATTCTTTCCACTGAAGAAATTTAGAAGGGGACAGGATTTCATGTCTTGTGTCGCATGTAGAATGCTCCATTTCTGATCTCCTGGGATGGCTGGTGGATTCTTCATTAGCTGATGGTAAGATCTAGGCATGTGATTGTGTTTCCCTTTTCGCCTTGTCTGCTAGGTAGCTCAGGGCCAGCAATTGCTCATGCCTATGGTTAGTGCCTCTGAGTTCCCTGTTTTCCTAATTCCTGACTTCACCTTGGATTATCCTTCCCAAGACTAAATTTCAGCCTAAGCTTACCCATCATGTCTTTAGAGACAGGTTGCAAAGAAATAACAGTTTTTAAGTAGTTTTTTTTTTTCAGTGGCTGCTGCTCTAAATAAGCTCAGGATGAATGAGGCACAGGACCTAGACTGAGAGGAAAAATCAAGAGGGAAGGAAGGAGTGTGTGTGTGTGTGGGGGGGGGGGGTTGGGGGGGAGGGGGAGGACAACCCCCAGGGCGCATGACTATGCTTCTTGCACTATGTGAGCACTGGAGAGAAGTTTTTAACATTTGAAAGACTTACCGCATATCCAATAAGACAGATGGCGGAGGTGAGCTTGGGTCCAGGCCCTCTGACTCCAGAGCTGGTACTTGCTCCACATCATCGTTCCACTCCCCAAACAGCTGATGCAGATAAGGCCAGCCGATAGCAGGACGCGCCGAGGACAGCAGAGCGCCATGTGCTGAAGGGCAGAGAGTGAGTTTGGCTGAATTTACAAGGCAGATCAAAGAGATGGGACTTGAGGTGAACAGGTTAAATACAGCAAGGCAGCAATCCTTTATTCACCCATCCATCTGCCCATCAGTCAATCCATTATCTATCCATCTTTCCATTCATTCATCACCCACCCATCCATCTACCCATCCATCCACCCATCCATCCATCCATCCACCCACCCATCCATCCATCCATCCATCTTTCCTTCCATCCATCCATCCATCCATCCATCCATCCATCCATCTTTCCATACATCCATCCATCCATCTTTCCATCCATCCATCCATCCATCTTTCCATTCATTCATCACCCACCCATCCATCTACCCATCCATCTACCCATCCATCTTTCCATCCATCCATCCATCCTTTAATCCAACACTTTCCCACAACAAAGGTCTCACACCTTCTGGGAGCTCTGGATCTGGGATGACCCTTTGGAATTGTCCCAAACTGAGCCAAGGCCTTCATACCCCACATCAACCAGTCAGTGGATGCAGCTGACCCTAGGGAATACGCGTGACCCTGGGTGAGGCGGCGCCCTTCAGCTGAGAGCAATTGGCAGGAAGAGACTCCGAGGAGAACCTCTGGCAGCCAGCGCTCCTGGCAGGTGAGGGAATGTAGGGTGCCCTGAAGGAGGGGCACCAGGGTGGCACAGCACAGGCACCCCAGGCCCTGCTTAGCTGTTCTCCATTGATTTTTTTATTCCTATTCTGCCCCCCTCCACTTGCACTGTTCACTGCTGTGTCCACGGAGCCTAGAACAGCGCCTGGCCCAGCATATGTGCACGACAAGCGTCCACTGAATAAAATGAAGGAACGGGTGGGGGCAGCAGCCAGTGGTCCTGAGTGTGTATAATGTCAGCCCTGCGGTGACGTTTCACATGAAGTATCCATTTAATGCAGGGACAAGCCAAGAGGGGGGTGCTGCTATCCTTGTTCTAAGAAGATAGAAAATGGGGCTTAACGCAGCCACATGATCTGCCCAGGGGAACAGTGAGAGTGGGTGGTCAAGTTCAGAGTTCAGGGATTCTGCAGGCTGGTTGTTTGCCTACAGAGATTTCGTCTTTTCGTCTTGTGAACAAGGGGCAGGTCCAGAGAGAGTGGCCTTCACAGCTGGTGGCCACTGGGAGTTCAGGGAGCTCTAGGCACCTGGGGGGCCCTTTTGGGCCCGGCTGTTGGTCCCACTGGGGTAGTCTGGGAGGTTCTGCAGGGCCACATAGCGGTCTACTGCTGGCTGCAAGGGCCAACAGCCCACCACACGCTTCCCCTGTCCCCTGCATGCTGACAATTCCTAAGTCCGGGCCCAGCCCAGGCCCGCCCCACACTCCAGGCCCTCCCCACACTCCAGGCCCTCCCCACACTCCAGGCCCTCATGCCCTCGCTGGGTGTCCCTGAGGACCTCGCTGAAGTCCCTCAGACTTCACGTGGCTGAACTGGCGCTCAGCAGTCTGTCTCCTACCGTCTTCCCCTCCCGTGAATGGCACCGTCCTCCACACGGCTGCTTGGGCATTGCCCTCCTCCCTTCAGCAACACCTGGCAACTCTGCCTCCAAAATAAAGCCCAGACCAGCCCCCTGGACCCCGTGTCCACAGGCGGCTCCTGAGCTGGCCCGGCATCGTCTCCACCTGGACCGCTGCACGAGCCGCTGGCCTGGCTCTCCTGCTTCCTCTCCAGGCGTGCCCTGTCCTCCCCACTCCAAGCGCCATGCTGTCAGGAGCTGTGAGACGTCACCCTGCTTGGAAGCTAACAATTCAACATGCTGGTTTAGTGGCAGCTGAGAGAAGACACAGAGCTCCTGGGTCAGAGACAAAAGGCTTTGTCCTTGACGGCAGAAGCAGTGGGCAGAGCGCCAGCATGCTCGCCACGGGGTCCCCACCCGTGCACACCGGGGACGCGGGCGGGCCTAGGCGAGTGCTGGAACACGGGGACTGTGAGCAGGAGGGGGCGGGGGGACTCGCCAGTTTATAAGCAGGGAGCACAGTGCTTCTGCGCTGGGTCACGGAGGGGACAGGACTCCGCCTCAAGCTCACTCCCCGCAAACACGACCCTGAGAAAGGGCTCAAGTGGAAAATGGGCAGAGCTGTCCAGCCAGGTGCTGAGCGTCGACCAGGAATCCAGAGGTCACCGCTTTGGTTCCCGGTCAGGGCACAAGCCCCCGTTGCGGGCTCCATCCCCAGCAGGGGGCGTGCAGGAGGCAACCGATCGATGACTCTCATCATTGATGTCTCTCTCTCTCTCTCTCTCTCTCTCTCTCTCTCTCTCTCTCTCTCTCTCCCCCTTCCTCTCTGAAAACAATAACAGTATATTTTTTAAAAATGATCAGAGCTTTGCATTCATGGCATAGCCAGTAAGAGGAAGGCCCATTCACTCAGAACAAAACTTAAACTGCTTAACATGGCCTTCGGGGCCCAGAGCGACCTGCCCTGTGACCTCACCTCCTGACGCCCCACGCCCCTCGTTCCCTGTGTCAGCAGCACGGGCTCCTCGCCCAGGGCCTTTGCTCTCGTCCCTCTCCGTGTCTTCATGCGGGATGCTCCTTTCCACCCTTCGATGTCACCTCTTTCAGGAAGCTTTCCCCAGCCACTCCCGCTACGTCCCTCCCACCCGCATCATCTCGCACCGGTCATGTCACACTCCGGAGGGCCTTTCCTGGTAATCACGTGTCCTCCACGTGCATGTCAGCCCAGGAGAGCAAGGACCGCCCCTGCCTTGTTGCCCGTGCGCCCACAGAGCCCAGAACGGGGTCTAAGTGCTCAATACAGGCTTGGGGGGGAGGGGGGTGTATACATGCCAGGCAGCGAGGGGCTGGAGGCTCCGGTCGTGTCCCTGGGGGTGAGAAATGCCAACCCAGGAGCTTCTCGGTGCTTTGGAAACAGAAGCCCGTGTGACCCAGCTTAATGCCAGGGTGCAAGTGCCGGTGACACAGTGTGTGCTTCCAGCGCCAGGCTGCCTTCTGCAGGGGCCTGAGGACATGGGGGGCACCGCGGCGTCCCTGCGGGGGAAGCCAAGTGATGCCTGGCCAAGCGATGGAAAGTCTCCCAAGAAAAGAAGCTATATATATAGAAAGGTTTAGTGTTTAAACACACACACACACACACACACACACACGCGCGCGCGCGCGCGCGCAAAGAAGCAGCTAGCCCTGGCCCGATAGCTCAGGGCACACACAAGAATCAACCAATGAACACATCGATAAGTGGAACAACAGATCTCTCTCTCTCTCTCTCTCTCTCCCCCCACCCCCCGCTCTTTCTTCCTCTAAAAATCAATAAGTAAAAATTTAAAAAACAAACAGCTAACCCCCTCATAAGGAGGCACCTGTCCCTCTCACGGGCTGGGAAGGGAGCACAGAGGGGTCCCCCGGCCTGTGGTCACGGAGGGGAGTCTGAGGTGGGCCACCGGCAGGAGGGCTGGGAAGGCGGGAGGCGAGGCGGGCAGGGAGCCTGGCCAGGGAGGTCAGGAGAGTGGGGCACACCGACGACGCAAGGCCAGGGGTGACCGGGAGGGCGAGGGTGGTGACAGGGGTCCCGAGCGTGACTCCTGACACCGGGCGGCGAGTCCTGAGCGAGGGTGCGCTGCCCGTGAGGCGGCTCTGAGGACCGGCTCGAGGAGCCCAACTGTGGCGGGCCCGGCCAGCGCCTGCGACCCCCGACCTCTTGGCCACAGCCCCGGGGGACGAGCCCACGGACCCTCCCCGACACGGAGGGGGGCTTCCTGACCTGAAAGCGCGCTGCAGGCTGTGAGGCGCCGGGCCCAAGGGACTCAGATGGCCCTGCTTTAGGCCAGAGAAGCAAACGGGTGTCCGCTTCCCGGGACGTGAGGCTCCTCAGCACCCACGTCTCCATCCCTGCGGACGCCTGGTCCCCTGATCGGAAAAGCAAAGCTCCAGGTGGCCCCCGACCCAGAGACGCCGCTGCCGTTCCGACACCCGGCCTCCGGGCCGCCCAGCCCCGCTTCCCAGCAGGAGCGGAAGGCGCTGAAAATCTGTTTTCAGGCCCCCTGATTAGGTGACGACAGCTCTGGTTTTAGCCAATTAAGTACCATTTTCATTCCCATACGTCTGGCCCGGGAACAGGGGTATCTGTTTCGGGAGAACTTCCTCCGTGGGTTTCCGTCTCCTGTGAGGGCGTCGCCACGCGGGCCTCCGTCTCCACCTGCGTTAGACGCCGTCCAGGGACAAACCCTGACCCCCGAGAGCTCAGCGTCCACCGGGGAGACAGCTACTGACTCGTCTCCCTGCAGCCATGGAGACCGAGCCCGGAGGTTCCATTCTCGTGTGTGAAGCCAAACCAGTGGGATGCGGCTGGTGCGCATGCGCTGAGCGCTAGGAATGTGATGTAAGACGTGCATCGAGCAGGACGGCACCCTCAGGCCGTGTGCGAACGCCCCGGCCAATGGCCTGGACCCCTCTCAGAGCTGCTTAAAGCAAAACAGGGTGCTTGAGACCAGGAACCCTGGCCAAGCCGGCCCGCATGGGAAACCTCAACGTTCCCACCTGTGGAATGGGAGAGTACCAGTCGTTGGACTATGGATATGTTTGCACAGTCCTGGCACAGCATAGATGCTCAGTAAATGTTCCTGGCTGGTTACCATTCCTCACTGGCCCGACTGCCCCAGAGCCGCTGGGCCGGGCAGGGTCTCTACAAAAGCTGGCTTGAGGAGAGGACCACAGGGAAGCTGTGAAGGGCTTCTAGGGTTTGACAGCCCAGCACTGAGGTCAAGAACACAGGCCAGGCCCTAGCCGGTTTGGCTCAGTGGATAGAGTATCGTCAGCCTGTGGACTGAAGGGTCCCGGGTTCGATTCCAGTCAAGGACACATACCTAGGTTGTAGGCTCGGTCCCCAGTAGGGGGCGTGCAGGAGGCAGCCGATCAATTATTCTCATCATTGATGTTTCTATCTCTCTCTCTCTCCTTCTCCCTTCCTCTCTGAAATCAATAAAAAAATATATTTTTTTTTAAAAAGAGCACAGGCTGGAAGCAAACACAGGTTCTTCTCAGTCCCACCTCCTCTTGGCTGCTCTGCATCTCAGTTTTCTTACCTATAAGATGGGACAATAAGGCCACTGTCTCCAATTCCTGCTCCCACCCTCACATGGCCTTCTCTTCTCTCTCCTCTTCTGTCCCTTAAAAGGCCCCTGGACTTGGGGGGCACCTGATAATCCAGGGTAATCGCACTTCCAGACTCTGAATGTCACTACACCTACAAGGGGCCTTTTCCAAAGACACTTCCACGGAGCTGGACATGTCCCTTAGAGCAGCCGCGGGCAAACTACGGCCCGCGGGCCGGATCCGGGCCGTTTGAAATGAATAAAACTAAAAAAAAAAGACCGTACCCTTTTATGTAATGATATTTACTTTGAATTTATATTATTAGTTCACACAAACACTCCATCCGGCCCTCCGGTCCTGTTTAAGAACCCATTGTGGCCCTCGAGTCAAAAAGTTTGCCCGCCCCTGCTTTAGAGCCATCCCTGGACCCTCCGCAGGCGGCTGGGAGGCGGGACAGGACCTCGCCGCCCCTCTCACATGCCTGCTCTGCAGGGC
Source organism: Myotis myotis (assembly GCF_014108235.1). Lineage (NCBI taxonomy): Eukaryota > Metazoa > Chordata > Mammalia > Chiroptera > Vespertilionidae > Myotis > Myotis myotis. The sequence continues at coordinate 478,443 of NW_023416369.1, read as the reverse complement.
CCTGGGCGCTGACGGGTGAACTTGGCAGAAATCCTAAGGAAAGCGATGGGCCTCTGCTCTGACCCGGGCGGGTCGCTGTCTCGCCAGGTCTCAGGCTTCCCTTTGTAGGCCGGGGTGTTGGGTGCCATTAGCTCTAGGGAACCCCTAAACTCTAGGTCCAGGTGAGCTGCCAGAAATGGGCCTGGCAGCACCCGGGGGTCAGTGATGAGGCCCCCGGGGAGCCCCACGCGTCTCGCCAGGCCCCCGACGAAGGCAGCGAGAGGGAAGGGGATGAGTTTAAAGCCGTGCAGGCACCTTGCTATGGATTTTGTTTTGTTTAATTGTCCCAGTGATGTTTATGAAAATAAGCACTATTCCCACTTTACAATTTGCAAACTGAGCCTCAGCGATGGGTCACTAACCAGAAGCCCCCGCTAGTGTCTGGCTGCCTCCCCTGCTTCAGGGCGGGGAGTGGGGGGCGGGGCCCTGGCTCGGACCGGATGCTGTGCAGCAGGCAGCGGGCTCCTGGCGCACGCCCTGTGCCAGGCGCTGCGCTCAGAGCCTTATTTTGCTGGATCGTCTCATTTATCCTCGCGGAACGCCGAGAGGTTTGTGCTATCATGGTGGCCCACATTTTACAAAGGAGGGACAGTGGCTTCTGCTGCTTCCAGCACTTACCGAAGCCACAGGGCATTGCAGACCCAAGACGCCCCGAGCCCAGAGCCCCGAGTTGGACAGTCTGCTCGCTGCTCACAGAGCTACGGGGCTCCCCTCCGCACCCCCAGGTGGTGCTATGAAAGCAGACCCCCACCCCCCTCCGCCAAGCCAGTGCCAGGCCGGGGCAGGGACACCGTGTCTCCTCTCTTCTGGTAAGGACACCAGTCACATCGAACTAACACCCGTCCTGCTCCATCCGGTATGGCTCATTCCTCCTGCAGCGACCTGTTTCCAGATGAGGTCAGATCCAGGAAGGAATGGATGGCGCGGGGGGGGGGGGGGGGGGGGGCATTTAACTCGGTTCCAGGCCCTGACCAGGCAGGCGATGGCGCTCACCCTCCTGTGGGCCCTGCAGGACCTGAGGCCCCAGGAGTCAGGCTACTCCGGCCAGGTCCCAGCGTCCCAGGGCAGCACTGTGATCAGTGCCAGGCCCCCGGCAGCACACTCAGCCTCCAAGCGCGTGTGGGACAGTTGGGACCAAAGTCCTGCCCCTGGGGGCGCCCCCAGCCTGTGCCCGCCGCCCGCAGGCCTGACAGCCCGACGTAGGGGGCTCCTGGGACGGCCTCCCCGTCCCCGGCTCTGCCTTCCCGGGGTCTCTCGCTTCCTCCTGCGGCGAGACCCCGTCACCGAAGGAGACCGGCTTCGCTGGTCAGTGCTCCCCCTTCAGAAAAATAAATTCATAAATGGCCCTTGGCAAGCTGTTTACTGCCGGGCCCTCACGGCCTGTTTATTACCGCCAGCCCGTCTGTTCGCGCCCCCTCGCCACTGCCCTCATTAGCTGTCAATTTGGAGGCCCGTTTTGGCATTAGCCATGCCTGGCCCTAATGGCTGCGGACAGTTGGTTTTATGAGCGAGGCCTGTGTCAGAGGAGGGCGGCGGGGACGCGGGCGGCGGGCCTGCAGGGGGGGCCTGGGGCTGTGGCTCACACACGGGCACGAGGGCCCCGAAGATGGGCGGCCCTGCCTTTGGCCGCGGAGGGCGAGAGGCCATTTAGGAGGAAGTGTGGCCCCGGAGAGAGAGGATGAAGAATCTCTGACCTGGAAAGGCGGTGCTCCTGGAGACGCAGAAAAGCAGTTCCTTTCGCCCTGGCCGGGCGGCTCAGGTGGGTAAGGGCGTCGTCCTGAGACGTGAAGGCTGCAGGTTCGATCCCCGGCCAGGGCTCCTACAAGAAGCAACCAATGAAGGCACAAGTGGACAGCTGGTGCTAGGACCATGTTTCTCTCTCTCTCTTCTTTATTCCCCTCTCTCTCTCCATTCCTCTCTCTCTAAAAATCAACCAATTAAAAAAATTAAAAAGAAAATTCCTTTCGGGGAAACAATCTGACTGGCCCAGGCCCTGGCCCTGAGGCTGGTCATAGAGAGCTCCCCGCCCTTCGGCCCCAGCCACTCTGGGCCCAGGCTCGCTGGAGCAGAGGCTGCAGACATGAAGGGAGGTGGCCCTGTCCCCAGAGCGCGCCTGTCGGAGGAGAGACATGGACACGTCCCTGGGTCACCGCAGGGCGAGCAAAGGGCCGCTCAGTGTGGGGAGCTGAGCAGGGCCGGCCGGACTCCTCCCTGCCGGGCGGAGAGGCTCTGGGGAGGAGGGGCCTGAGCCGGGAGGCGGAGTGGAGGCAGGGATGTGCTGGGGCGGGCAACATCGCTGTCACGCTTCGAACATTCAGGAGGGCCGGCCGTCGGGTGTGGCTCCGTGGCTGAGCATTGACCTATGAACCAGAAGGTCATTGTTCCATTCCCGGTCAGGGCACAGGCCCGGGTTGTGAGCTTGATCCCCAGTAGGGGGCGTGCAGGAGGCAGCCGATCCATGATGCTCTCTCATCATTGATGTTTCTAGCTCCCTCTCCCTTCCTCTCTGAAACCAATAAAAATATATTTAAAAACAAAAATAAAACCTTCCACAGGTGGAGAATAAAGTCCAACTAGTGAGGCCTGGGGGTCCTGCCGGGGTCCTGCCCCAGCTGGTCCAGGGGTCCCCAAAGGTGTAGACGGAGTCGGCGAAGAAGGAAGGACACGGAGACAGTGTTCAGTTGATTAGCAGCCTAGCCAGGATCTCCAGCCAGGATCTCCAGCCAAGTTCTGGTCTGGATCTCCAGAGAGGTTCTGCTTAGGATCTCCTGCCAGGGTCTATCCAGGTTCTCCAGCCAGGTTCAGTCACTAGGTTCTAGTCAGGTTCTCTTGCCAGTTTCTGTAGTCAGGTTCAGTCCAGGATCTTTTGCCGTGTTCTCTCCAGCGAAGTTCTTCTGTCTTCTGGTTCCTGTGTAGGTTCTGTCTTCTGGTTCCTGTGTAGGTTCTGTCTCTTAAGTTCCGTCTCTCTTGGTTCTGTGTTCTAAGTTCTGTGTTCTAAGTTCTGTGTCTTGCTGTCTTGTTACAACTGTATTTATACCAGTTGATTCAATCCTATCAATCTCTATTACAAAGGTTAGGGCGTTTCTTATCTCCATTCCAGGGAGTAAAGATTATGTAGCTTAAGCATGATTGTTTGTAGTTAAAGTGATTAATTACCCACCTGGCACTTAGTTAAGAGGTTTTATTCCCTCCCTAACTTCAGGGGAAAATCCCTACCTGGGGAAACAACCTTTCTCAGAGACCTTGGTTAAAACACATAGTGCCAAGAAGGTGAGCAAACATATTAAGAACAGTATGCCATATATGCCATGTCCCTTGAAACAGCAAGCATGGACCGGCTCCCGGCAGGGTCCCAGCCCTCTCCCTGTCGCCCCGAGCTCAGCCACACCACCTGCAGGGTTTCATAGTGTCTCTCCTGCCGCCCCCCCTCCCCCCCCCCCCCCCCCCAGAGTTCATGTTAAGCCAGAGACTCTGAATGTGACCTCATTTGAAGTGTGGTCTTTGCAGATGGAGGTGGTGAAGATGAGGGCGTGAGAGGAGGGTGGGCCCTCCGCCCCAGGACGGGGTCCTGATGAGAAGGGAAGAGGACCCAGCCCCACGGGGAAGGAGGCCGTGTGATGGCGGAGGCAGAGGCCAGGGTAGGCAGCCACAAGCCAAGGCTGGCGGCCACCTCCAAGGCAGGCAGCGGCCGGTGTTCAGCGGGAGCAGGCCCCGCGGGCACCCTGCTCTCAGCCTCCGGCCCGCAGAGCTGGAGATGACACATGTCCGCTGTCCCCAGCCAGCCCGACGGTGGGGCTGCGCTGCGTGGCCCAAGGGGATCCACACACCACTGTCCCCGCCACAGCCCCAGCGGAGGGAGGTCTCTCCGCGTCCTTCTGAATATGCTGCGTCTTCCAGGATCTGGCCAAAGAGCTGGGTTTAGAGGGCGAGCTGAGCACTTCATTCCTGTCAAGAATCACCCCCCCCCCCCCAAACACCCTTCCCCCCGGGAGGTGAAGGGGGAGAAGAGGAGAGGAGCCACGGAAGTTGGTGTCACGGCAGGAATCTGGCGGCTGTCCCCTTGGCCTGATGCGCCACCTCCGTCCTGGCCCCGCAGAGCAGGTCGCTGAGCGTCACCCTCAGAGCACGGTCCCGGCGTGGCGGGCGGGCCTGCTCCAGCCCTGCGCTGGCCACGGGAGACAGGGTGCCTGCTCTCCCGGGCAGGGCCCGGGTCCAGCGGAGACACTGATCCCCTCCTGAGCTGGCAGGCAAAACACACAGAGCCAACCTGGACCCAGGTTACGGGGGTGCCCTCACCCCAACTTCCTTCCCAGGGAGCCGGCAGGGGAGCTGAACGGAGCTCGTCCCCGGGACCGTGGTCAGCACGCAGCTCTCAGCAAGCACATCGCCCTTCTCGGAACCGCAAAAGCAGCCCCTCACGGCTCTGAGGTGCCCGCGAGGTACCTGGGTCTGCAGGACCCGGAGGGGACCGCGCCCAGCACCCTGGCTCTGAGCGGCTGGTGATGCGCAGCTCCCAGCCGCGGCCGGACAGGAGGTGCTGGGTGCGCGTTTCCTGATCGTCCTTTACACGCACGGTGTGTCCATGCTACGCTCTCCAGTACGCGTGCTGTCTCCTGCTTCTAGAAGGAACTTGCTGAAACCTCACCTTCTCTCAGAAGCCTTCCTTCCTTCCAGGCCCCGGGAATCACACCTCCTCCGGGGCTTGCAGACTCCACGCCTGCAGGGGCCGGGCCAGTGGCAGGTCCCCCCGAGGCGGGCAGCAAGGACCTACACACATCGACCTCCCCCTGACGCGGGCCAGGGCCACCAGATGGAGCTTCCCAGAGAAGCTGGGGAGTCCCTGTCGTGTGTGAGACCCGACTCCCCCTCCCATCAAGACATGTCGGGCTGAAGGGGTCTGTGTGTCTCAGGCGTCCACGAGATTCTGACTGACACGCTCCCCAGCGCCCTGGGGGCCCTCGAGAGGGGCTCGTCCTTCCGGGATCCGCGTCCTCCCAGCACCAAGGACAACAGCGACGGCAGCCCTCGGGAGCGGGTGCCTGTGGCGGGCGCTGCGCTGAGGAGCTCGCCTGTAGGAGCCGTTAACCCCACGCACCGCGGCCCGGGCACGGTGCTAAGCCCGGGCGCTCTGTTGGACAGAGTCCTGGCCAAATGCTCCGACGCGGCTGTGGGCCCATTTCCTCGGCAGCTGGTCTCAGAGGCGCCCCTGGCCCAGGTTCCCGCGCCGACAGGCAGCAGGCCGAGCGGGCATGTGGGCCCGGGACCCTTCCCAGCAGGAGATGTCCGATTCCCACACCGAAAGCCGTGACCAGACACAACTCTCCAGCTTCAGTTTTCCCACCAGCAAAACGGGCTGAATCGCAGCAGGGCCGGTTCTAGGGAAGGGCCGAGGGTGAGGCGGGGGAAAGCATGCGTGTGCTCAGCACCGCCGCGGGCACAGCGCTGGTGAATCCCCCCAAGTTCCATAATGTGATCGCTTCCTCATGGACGTCAGTGCTCACCGCCACCACAGCCCCTAACTCCACAGCGGTCCTCCCGCCTATACCAGCGACAATGGCTGTGTGCCTGGTGCTGTGTTTACCTGCACCCCCGCTTGGCGTTTGGAAATCAATCAATACCTATAGGAAAACGGTTGGTTAAATGTGCGTGGAAAAGGGAAAGGGGGGGAGAAGGAGAGAAGCAGAGGGAGGAGGTGGGAGGAAGGAACTGAACTTCGGCAAGGACGTGCTGTTGGGTTTCCCAAGGGAGACAGAGCCGGAGAGCTTGGCTGAGCTCCTGCTGTGTGCCAGGCTCCGGGCTCCCCGAGTGACACAGGTCATACCTCCTGGGCAGAGGGTGTTAAACAGGACAGGAACCTGAGGTCAGTGCTCCCACCTGCCCAGGGCCCCCTGCTGTCCCGGGGCTTACTGCCCAGGTGTCTGGCCATCTCGGCTCCTGGGCAGGCACCGCTGGGAGCTGGTAAAGGTTCTCCCGACAGAGGTCAAGGTGCCTATTTGACCTTCTAACTTGTATCATTGCACCCGTTCCTCCTCTCTGGAGGCTAAGCTAGGGAAGCAGGGAACTGCCCCCACCCCATCGCTGATAAAACCCTTTGTTTTCAAAACCCTTTGCCCATATGTTAATCCCCTTAATTTAAGGATTATTCTGGAGGCAATGATAAAAAGAGAATTGCTCTTTTTACAAGTTTTCCTTATCTCCTGTTCTCTGCCCCCTGGGCCAGCTGAGTCGCCGCCCCGCTCAAAGCATCCTCCCCGGAAGTGGCCCATTTCTTCCAGGAAGAGGACTCTTGTCACGTGTGTTTCCTTAGCTTCCTCCCAGCACAGAACTCAGAGACACCAGCCATAAGGTGCAGACGTAAGTCTGCTTCTGTCTTGGGGGGATCCCGTTCTATCACAATTGTCCCAGGAGTCCGCTTGCTTCTCCTCACTGGGCTACAGGGATTGCTCATGCTGCCTGAATGTGGTCCTTGGTCGATGAAGGTGTTGCATTGTCTCGTCCCAGGTTGCAGTTTTGTTTTGTTTTTAATACATTTCTATTGATTTCAGAGAGGAAGGGAGAGGGAGAGAGAGATGGAAACATCAATGATGAGAGAGAATCATGGATCGGCTGCCTCCTGCACGCCCCACATTGGCGATTGAGCCCGCAACCCGGGCACGTGCCCTGACCGGGAATGGAACCCTGACCTCCTGGTTCATAGGTTGATGCTCCACCACGGAGCCACGCCGGCGGGCTGAAGTTTGTTGAAGGTGAATTTGGACGTGTATTTTTTTCATTTCACTTGCCGTCTTTTCCGATCTTTCCCGTCCTTTTTGAGCCTGGTTTCGAAAGGGCCCCTTACGTGGAGAGCCCCTGCATGCCCTCCCGGCTGTCTCCTGAGAGATCTTCGACTGTGCCTCCCGTGGACACAGGGAGCGTCTGGGTCCAGGCGGTGTGGGCGGGAGGTCAGGCCAGGACCCACTTTTGCTCTTTGAGCCGTGGTCCCAGCGTCTTCTGCGACTAGTTCCTCCTCTCTGGGGCCCCGAAACGCTGCCGCCGTCGAGCGCCAGGCTGCCCACTGCGCGGGGGCCTGCTCCTGAGCCTCCCTGTGTCTGACGGCAGCATCTCCGTGCCGGCAGCACCGGGCCGGCCAGGCAGTACGGGTGCCTTGTGGGCCACGGCCTGGACCTCAGCCTTCCTGAGCAGATCCCCCTCAGGCAGAACCCCCTCAGGCAGAACCCCCTCAGGCAGGACCCCCTCAGGCAGAACCCCCTCAGGCAGATCCCCCTCAGGCAGATCCCCCTCAGGCTTCCGCAGGAAGGTCTGGCTTTTCGGGGGCCTCTGCTCTCCCACGTCAATTCTGGAATCAGCTTGTGTGGGTCCTTGAAAAATCCAGGTGGGCTCTGGACTGGAATTGTATTAAGTCTGTGGCTCAATTTGGGGACATTTGAGAGTTTCAACATTTCAAGTCGTCTGGACTATGAAATGAGAATTATTTCTCCTTTTTTTAAAGTTTTGTTGTTTTTTTACTTAGGAGTAGGATATTCTTTTTTTAAAAAAATATATATTTTTATTGATTTCAGAGAGGAAGGAAGAGGGAGAGAGATAGAAATATCAATGATGAGTTTGATCGGCTGCCTCCTGCACACCCCCCAGTGGGGGAGGGGACCAAGCCCACAACCCAGGCACATGCCCTTGACCGGGATCGAACCCACAACCCTTCAGTCCGCAGGTCAATGCTCTATCCACTGAGCCAAGCCGGCCAGGTTAAATGGGAGAAAACACCCCAGCCAATTTTTGTCCCGTAAAAATGCAGGCCTGGTGTTGCCAGACATAAGTGAAAACAGATATCTAGATGTGTTATTTGAGCCCTAGCCCGTTTGGCTCAGTGGATAGAGCGTCCGCCTACAGACCAAAGGGTCCCGGGTTCGATTCCGGTCAATGGCATGTATCTTGGTAGCAGGCTCCTCCCAGGCCCAGGCCCTGGTCAGGGCTCCTGCAGGAGGCAACCAATTGATGGTGTTTCTCTCATATCGATGTTTCTCTCTGTCTCTCCCTCTCTCTTCCACTCTCTCTAAAAATCAATGGAGAAATATTCTCAGGTGAGAATTAACCATAAGTAAATAAATAAATAAATGTGTTGTTTGAAATCTTGAGAAGTTTTTCAATGCAGGCAACTAATTAAAAAAAAAAAAAATGTTCAAAGATCATGTAGTTCCAACCAACCATCCGTGTAGGCTGGGTATGGCTCCTGGGTGGCCTCTTTGTCCTGCGTTAGGGTCCCATTTCCTCATCTCTCTCACCTCCCCACGCAACGGCACAGTCAGTCACTGAGATGAAGTTCAGCTCTGAAATGTTTCTGAAATAAGGACGACATCAAAAAATTCCCACCTTCCATTCAAATTACGTGCAGCCTCTCCATCCATCCTGGTTTTAAGCTCATCGAAAGAGTCTCTACATTTGTCCGTCCGTCCATCCATCCATCCATCCATCCAGACAACGACTATCTTCCGGACGCCTACCAGATGACAAGTGCTGTCCCAAAAGGCGGATCGAGAACCGGGAACAAGACAACTCCCTGCTATGAGGGAGCACATGACCTTCTAGAGCAGGAAACAGACAACTGTGTGATGTCAGGTGGTGGGAGGGGCGACCGAGAACCGGGACACAGGCAGGCGGAGAGAGGACGAGAAGGCGAAGGTGCTGGAGTGGGGTCAGGACAGGCCTTTCCCACGTGGGGCTGAATGAGACCTGCTCGCTGAGAACGGGGCCGCTGCACAGACAGGGAGCCGAGCTTCTAGGTAACAGGCCAGAACAGCGAGTGTCAAGGCTAGAGACCAGGCTGGAATGACCTAGATTGGTTAGACTCGCTGGGAATTGTGTTAACCCTCTCCCTCCTCCCTAACCCCGCTGCCCAGCAGTTGGGTCCTGGGTTCTCTCTTCAGTTCAGGCTGAGAGCCAAACCTGCGGCCCTCCTGGTCCACCCCCAGGGCTACTTTCCCGGACTCTGGTCCCCAGGGGGGAGAGGGACCTGCTTCTGGTTCTTCAGCCCCCAGCTGGGACCCAGGGCAATTCCTCTCTGATCAACAGTATCTTCTCCTGAGAGGCCCGCCCCTGCCCAGGGCCGCCTTCCCGCTCCTGCTGAGCAGAGCCATTGCCCCCCTTTCTAATGCCCTGGAGAGCCACCCGAACTCCTCACACCTTCCCCAGCCCTTCCAGGCACTTCCGCCTCCACCCAACCCCTGCCCCCACCCACCCTTCAGCCTGGCCCGGGTCCCAACGCCCCAGGCCCTCCTCATATTTGACTTTCCCGTGGTGATTTTTTTCCTTTCAGAAATGCCATCTGCCTCTCTTTTACTCTTTTTATTTTTAAAATAATTTTATTGATTTCAGAGAGGAAAGGAGAGGGAGAGAGAGATAGAAACATCAATAATGAGAGAGGATCATTGATCAGCTGCCTCCTGCACACCCCACACGGGGATCAAGCCCATAACCCGGGCGTGTGACCTTGACCAGAATCAACCCGGGACCCTTCAGTCTGCAGGCCAACGCTCTATCCACTGAGCCACACCAGCTAAGGCCTCTACTTTTTTTTTTTTTTTAAACATTGTCAATTTTATTCTCCTTAAGCCACAAAATAGCGCCTCTCCTTTACTTTTACGTGTGCAAGACACGGCTTGCCCGTCCCGGTCACTTGGTCCTAACACTGTGCACTGCCTCCCATCTGCCTCACTACGGCCTTGTCCCATGTCCCTGCCTCTCTCCCAAGTCGTATGGGCCCTCAGAGCCCTCTCCTGCCTCCCACGTGGCCACGCTCCTGCCTGGCTCCCTCCCAGCTCTTCTGTGCTTGCCTGGCATCTCTTCCCCTGCGATCTCCTCCCAGCCTTCCAGGCACAGCTCCCGGTGCAGCCAGTGCTTGTGGGGCGAAGGCCTGCGGAAGAATCACACGGATCTGGGTGCTCGGAGAGGGCCACCTTTGCGCCAGGAGTCACCACCGTGCCCAGGGGACCTCGGAGCATGCTGCTTCCTCCCGGCACCTGTCAGATGCATTTACCACGACATCCACGGCTCTAAGCTCGCTCGGTGGTCGGACCTGCGCAAGCAGCACGCTCGCCTGCGTGGAGCGCATCAGTGGAATGGATGCATTCACGGGTGGATGAGTGAATCAGCGCTCGATAAAGAGCTTTACACAGATCATTGACTTTAATCTTCAGAACAGGAGATAGGCTCCCAAGTCAAAGCCCCTCTTACAGTTTAGGGAACATTAAGGCTTACAGAGATGACACTGTTTGCCCAAAGTTCACAAAACTAAAAAGTGGCAGGGCTGGGATTTGAACCCCCACTTCCTGTTTCATGGTCTGACCCTGTGCTATTCTATGTGGTGGCCACCAGCAGAGGGTGGCTCCTGAGGACTTAAGTATGGCTGATCCACCCTGGCCGGTGTGGCTCAGTGAATAGAGCGTCAGCTTGTGGACTGAAGGGTCCCAGGTTCGATTCCGGTCAAGGGCACATGCCTGGGTTGCGGGATTGATTCCAAGTAGGGGGTGTGCAGGAGGCAACCAATCTATGATTCTCTCTCATCACTGATGTTTCTCTCTCTCTCCTTTCCTCTCTGAAATCAATAAAAATATATTTAAAAAAAAAGTACGGTTGATCCAAGGTAAAAGGTGCTTAAGGTAAAATGCATCCCAGATTCCAAAGCTATAGGTAAAATAAAAAAGAATGAAAAATGTCTCACTGAGGACTTTTATATTGAGTATATGCTGACATGATCTCTTTGGGATGTATTAGGTTACATCGAACTCAGTACCAAAACCAAGCTCCCCTGTCCCTGCTTCCCCCTTTCCCGCGGCGACTAGAGAAGGTACCGTTGCACTGTGGCTCCTGTTATACTTCTGCTGGGCACCACGTCTAAGCTCTCAGCTCCCACACTCTGCCGGCCGGGTCTCATGCAAACAGCTTCATCACGAGTGTCCAGATAAGCACACGGGCCTGTTGGCCTGGGTTCACGCTCTCATTCTCTAGGTGCTGGTTCTCTTCCCGCCCACTGGGATTATTCGGCCTCAACCTCCCCCAAATCCCAGGGCCATGACTTTGCCTTTTTAGGGCTGAATGTTGTTGGCAAATTGAATGAATTACCCTGGAGATGCCTCCTACATGGGGCTTAGGTGCTACAGTCGGAAGGAGAGGCAACAACCATTCCAGGTAAGTTATCCAGGAAAAGCCCTTAAACTCGGCACGAGGTAGCGTGTGCTTGGTTTTGACAACATGTATGCACATGTGTATGACGTACTCAGTAATGTGCAATAGACAGCAGCACACAGCACGATTTACATAACTGACCCCCTGTTGTTATCATGTGCTCAACCATCTCGGAGGATGCTGCGGAGATGAGGCCTTCCGGTTTTCATGATCTCAGTATGTATTTCTTAACAAGGTCATTCTTGCTCTTTCTTTTTACAAGGTCATTCTCTTATGTAACCGTTACAATTATGAAATTCAGAGAAGTGACTATTTTAAAAATACTGTAACCTGCCCTCGCTGGTTTGGCTCAGTGGCTAGAGCATCAGCCCACAGACTGAAGGGTCCCAGGTTTGATTCCAGTCAAGGGCACGTACCTTGGTTGCAGGTTCCCTGGTCCTGATTGGGGCGTGTGCAGGAGGCAACCAATCGATGTGTCTCTCTCACATCGATGTTTCTCTCTGTCTCTCCCTCTCCCTTCCACTCTCCTCTCCTCGTTGCAGTCCCCTCTCCTCGCTGTGCCTGGGTTCCCCATGTGCAACAGTGACTTGGTGCTGGGCTGGCTGGGAGGATGGGTGGGGCCTGGCACATGAGAACCCCACGGTATCTGTCAGCTCTTTTTGTTTGCACCGCACTTATCAGCTTAATCTTAGTTATCTCCCCCATTTGTCAATTGGAGCCCAGATTTTCGGTCTAGGAAAAGGGAGATAGAAATCTAACCTTTAAAGATTAGATGCAGCCTGAATTAGGATTAGAAGCATCAGTACAAAATCTGGTATATTTTATCTTTTTAAAAAGTACATGTTTTAACTCTGCTTACCGGAGGCCCCGGGAAAGGTCTAGAAACAACAGGCAACCAGTATGAATGCGCATCCCTGGTACCCAGAGCACGGTCTCCAAATACTGCTTCTCACGCGGAGAACCCAGGAATAGCTGGCTCTCGGTCTCGGACAGAAAGTGGATGAGAGGATTCTGGAACGTCTCATCATATAAGACTCAGGAGCACATTTGCCAAGGTTCCCTCCCACCAAAGACGGGGAAACATGAACATTAAGAGAAAACGTGCTTCAGTAAGCTGAAACACATAAAATAAACTTAAATCTGTGAGCTCAGATACTCGGAAGAAGACAGAATATAAAGAAAAAATATAACTCATTGGGTCCCTCTAGGAATATACTAGAAAACCAACTTCCTGGTTCGAAGCTGGTAAATCAAGGGGATGAATAAACATGCCATGCAGAGGGAAATGCAAAGGGCACACCACACGGAAATAACTTTGGCATTCGCGGGAAAGTGAAAAGAACGCACAGGACAGAGACGTGTTCATATACCTGACAAGGGACCTGTCTCCAGAATATTCAGAGAACCTTTACAATTCAACAATAGAAATAAAACAACTCCATTAAAAAAAAATGGGCAAAGGAGTTGAATAGTTATTTTTCCAAAGAAGACACACAAATGACCAATACGGACATTAAAAATGCTCACTCACCATCACTGGTCATTAGGAAAACCAAATCAAAACTATAACAAGATACCACTTGGCACCACTAGGACAGCGACAGTGAGCAAAGGCAGACAATAATAAGTGCTGGCAAGGATGTGGGGGAACTGGAACCCTCATATGTCGCTGGTGGGAATGCCAATGCTGTGGCCACCTCGGAAACAGTCTGGCACGTCCGTAAGTGGTTAACTATCCAGTTACCATATGACCCACCCATTCCACTCCTAGGAACGAAAACGTATGTCCACACAAGAAGTCGTACCCCAATGTCCACGGCAGCATTCGCCACAATAGCCTAACAACGCGAAATACCCGAGTGTCATCAGCTGATGAGCGGATACACGAAACGTGGTCTCTCCACGCGGTGGAATGTCACTCTCCTGAAAGGGGACTGCAGCACGGACACTACGAGGACACGGGTGGGCCTTGACACCAGGGGAGAAGCCAGGCAGGAAAGGTCATGTATGGTAGGGTTCCCTTTATATGGAACGTCCAGAACAGGCAAGTCCATCGAAATAGAAAGCAGACTCCTGTTTGTCAAGGGCGGGAGGGAGAGGCACCCGGGGCGATCGCTGATGGGGTGGGGTTCTGTGTGGGTTGGCGAAATGTTCTGACGCTGGGTCGCGTGCCTAGTTACCGCCTTGGGAGTATACTAGGAACCAGTGACGGGGACGCTGTGAACGGGTCCACATTATGGGGAGTGGGTTATACCTCATGAAGCTATTGTTTTGAAAATGTGCATTGTCTTCAGAGCTGCCCCCAAGCGCATTATTTAAAAAGAGACCTTGAATGAACCCCATAAGCTCTCTGTGCCTCAGTTTCCTCATATAAATTAGAGCAATGATCATCACAGCTGCCTCTGAGAGCCATTATGAGGATTCAATGAAAATATAAATGTGAGACTTTTGGCAAATGCCTCCCTCATGGTAAAAAGTGCCCGAAAAATGGCAGCTGTTGCTAACATCGTGGTTCGTATCAGACCAGGTGCTGTGCTGGGGACCAGGCTGCGGGGAGAGGGGCTTGGGGAAGGCTAGTTCCTTCGCTGGAGGATCTCACAGGAGCAGGATAGAAAAGAATCAATTTACTGAGCTGGAAACACCACATGGTACATGCCGGAGTCATGTGGGAGCCCCCGGGCACAGTGGGACCAGCGTGGTGACCCATCTAAGCAAACTGATGGGCATACTGTGCGCCAGGCAGAGGGCAGGTGGCTCAAGAACAGCAACCGGCCCGGCCAGTGTGGCTCAGTGGCTGGGCATCAGCCTATGAACCAGGAGGTCACGGTTCGATTCCTGGTGAGGGCACAAGCCCAGGTTGCGGGCTCAATCCCGTGTGGGGCGTGCAGGAGGCACGTTGATGTTTCTCATCCCCCTTTTCTCTGCAATCAATAAAACAATTATTTTTTTTTTTAAAAGTAATTCTTAAAAGTTCTCATCCCAAAGAAAAAAACAGTATTTCCAGCACCTTCTTCCATTGCTGGAGCGGCCGTGCAGGGCCTGACTCCCAGCTCGGAGCACTTGGCCCATCTGTCTGTCTGTCTGTCTGTCTGTCTGTCTGCCTGCCTGCCCAGGTGGATGCAGACCTCCTCCAGGGGACCAGGGTAGCGGGATTCCGCCACACCCCACGCCCGCGGGCAGCCCCACCTCTCCCAAAACTCGGCATTGTCCCAAGTACAGCAAAGAGGAAGGACAGGATGGAGACAGAGTTCCCAGATACTGCATCTACCTCCCCCCGCCACCCCACCCACCCCCGCCAGGGCAGTGTGCACAGAGCTGCCAGACCTCCTTTGTCAGCCAGTCTCAGCAACACCCTGGGAAGCAGAGGGTCTAGAAGGCAGCCAGGCAGCTACGCAGCCCCTTACGTGGAAAGCCCAAGCATGCCCTCCCGGCTGTCTCCTGAGAGATCTTTGACTGTGCCTCCCGTGGACACATGGAACTCAGTCTGGGTCCAAGCTGAGTGGGCGAGAGGTCAGGCCAGGACCCACTTTTGCTCTTTGAGCCGTGTTATTGATTTCAGAGAGGGAGAGAAAGATAGAAACATCAATGATGAGAGAGAATCATTGACCGGCCGCCTCCTGCACACCCCACACCAGGGATCGAGCCCACAACCCGGGCTGGCTCACAGGTTGGCGCTCAACCATGAGCCACGCCGGCCGGGCCACCATCTCTCTTAACTGACTCCACCCTGGTACCTGCTAAGCACCACACGATCTCACGTGGGTCTGTGCCTGCGTACGCCACTTAGCCCCTCCATTCGCACGTGATGAGATCGTTAGGCCTATGTAGCCATAGGTGATGTTTTATTATACGGGGAAGGCTTACAGTTGTTCGGATGGGATATAATACAATAATTAATAAATAATAATATAACAATAAACCATTTCTTGCACTCACAACTGTAAACCTACTTTTGCCCAACCCTGTGTCACTCCCTTGTGCTGTTATATAAAAAACACAAGCAATGTAAATTGTTTTCCTCCAATGTCAGAGTCGGACGCCTATGAATCGGGTCCACACAGCCTCAATCTCTGGGCCACCATGCCTGCTAAAGCCATTCAAAATGAACTCCTTTTTTTAAAAAAAAAATATATATATATTTTTTTATTGATTTCAGAGATGGAGGGAGAGGGAAAGAGATAGAAACATCAATGATGAGAGAGAATCATGGATCAGCTGCCCCCTGCACACCCACTACTGGGGAATGAGCCCACAACCCAGGCATGTGCCCTTGACCAGAATCGAACCCAGGACCCTTCAGTCCGCAGGCTGACGCTCTACCCACAAAATGAACTCCTTTAGTCCTCACAGCAACTTATATGGAGAGAACTACCATCAACCCCAATTTACAGATGCAAACACTGAGGGCCAGAGAGGTTAAAAAACTTGCCCAGTTTCATGCAGAGGAGAGACTTGCGGGTCCAAAGCCGCTGCTGGGACCCGCGTTCTCCCGCGTTCCCGCCTGGTCTACGAGGCCGTGGGCCGAGTGGGGTGTGTTCATACTTCTGCTACCTTCTCACAGCCCGCGTGCTCGCTTCATCTCCCAGGACCTCACTTCCTCCTGTGCAAACGGGGATGACAACGCAAATTAAAGGGGCTTTCAAATCTATCCCTGTCAGGACCTCTTTCTCTCTCTCCTTGAAGGGGACCATGGCTAGTTTTCTGAGTCAACTGGAGTAGGCACACAATGGCTTGAGACTTAGGACAGATTCTGCCCGGGAACAGGCTAAGTCTGAAGCCCCAGGGTGCCTCCGCGGCCGCGGCCAGTGCCAGCCTGAGGGGATGGGGGTGTGTGTGTGTGTGCAGGTGTCTCGCCGCCCAACACGCTGCCATTGGCTGGATCCCTTCTGTGTGCTGGGTTCTTGCAATGACCCATGGACAGCAGTCCCAATGCGCAACCTGGCACGGATGGATCCTGAGACCAGGGGCCCCGATACCTTGCCCTGTCACCCCAACAAGCCAGCGCTGAGCTGGTGGAACTGGCCTGGGAGCGCAGGTCTGCTTCAGGAGAATGGTTGGTCTAAGACGTCATCGGCGTTGCCTTCCCCACAGTGGCCGGTGAAGATGCAGCAGGCTCCCCAGAAGGGTCTAGCACAGTGGTTCTCAACCTTCTGGCCCTTTAAATACAGTTCCTCATGTTGTGACCCAACCATAAAATTATTTTCGTTGCTACTTCATAACTGTCATGTTGCTACTGTTATGAATCGTAATGTAAATATCTGATATGCAGGATGGTCTTAGGCGACCCCTGTGAAAGGGTCGTTCGACCGCCAGAGGGGTCGCGACCCACAGGTTGAGAACCGCTGGTCTAGCAGGCTGTGTGAACACGGGGACAGAGAAGTCAGGCTGCGTCTACATGTGAGTGACGGGTCCACGTGACCCAAGAACTCCCATGGTGCTGTGTGCATTGCAACACTTCCGACGGCGGCCACAGCCTCGTCCCGTCCCTGCACTGGGGTTGCTGGCAATGTCTTTGCGGGTAAGCGCCACGAAGTCAGGGCTCCTCATGTTCACCCCTTTCTTCCTGGCACACGGACAGTGAATGTGAAATACCTGCGCAGTGACTGCCCCGCAAACACGAATTGGAAAGATCCAAAGTATCAACTCCGCACGTCGCGATGTACCGCCGCTGTTACTGTTTTAATTCCCTATTAACGACGCTCAGCTTGGGGTCATGACACCCCCTGAGCACCCGGCGTGCCAGGCCCTGGGGGCGCAGGGGCAGATGGTTATAGGTACGCTCACACCTTGAGAGGGACGCCAGGCAGGGGCTGAGCTGCTCACTGCACAGATGAGGAGTGAACACGTGTGAGGGGCACCTCTTGGAACTTGAATCCAGTTTTGACTTTAAACCTGCAATTTGTCCACTCAGGACCCTCCCTCTCCAGCTGCTGTCCACTTAGGACCCCCTCCTCCTCCAGCTGCTGTCCACTCAGGACCCTCCCCCTCCAGCTGCTGTGCACTCAGGACCCCTCCCCCTCCAGCTGCTGGCCACTCAGGACCCTCCCCCTCCAGCTGCTGGCCACTCAGGACCCCCTCCCCCTCCAGCTGCTGGCCACTCAGGACCCTCCCCCTCCAGCTGCTGGCCACTCAGGACCCTCCCCCTCTAGCTGCTATCCACTCAGGATCCCCTCCAGCTGCTGTCCACTCAGGACCCCCTCCCCCTCCAGCTGCTGTCCACTCAGGACCGCCTCCCCCTCCAGCTGCTGGCCACTCAGGACCCTCCCCCTCCAGCTGCTGGCCACTCAGGACCCTCCCCCTCCAGCTGCTGTGCACTCAGGACCCCCTCCCCCTCCAGCTGCTGGCCACTCATGACCCCCTCCCCCTCCAGCTGCTGGCCACTCAGGACCCCCTCCCTCTCCAGCTGCTGTCCACTCAGGACCCTCCCCCTCCAGTTGCTGGCCACTCAGGACCCCCTCCCCCTCCAGCTGCTGGCCACTCAGGACCCTCCCCCTCCAGCTGCTGGCCACTCAGGACCCCCTCCAGCTGCTGGCCACTCAGGACCCCCTCCAGCTGCTGGCCACTCAGGACCCTCCCCCTCCAGCTGCTGGCCACTCAGGACCCCCTCCAGCTGCTGGCCACTCAGGACCCTCCCCCTCCAGCTGCTGGCCACTCAGGACCCCCTCCAGCTGCTGGCCACTCAGGACCCTCCCCCTCCAGCTGCTGGCCACTCAGGACCCCCTCCAGCTGCTGGCCACTCAGGACCCTCCCCCTCCAGCTGCTGGCCACTCAGGACCCCCTCCAGCTGCTGGCCACTCAGGACCCTCCCCCTCCAGCTGCTGGCCACTCAGGACCCCCTCCAGCTGCTGGCCAGGAGCGAGCCATTAGCAAGGGGACTCCTTCCCGAGGCTGCAGGTGGCCTGTGATGAGGTGTTAGCTGAGGAAGTGAGGAGGGTGGGGCGGGCTTATCTCCTGTCACTGTTGGACCCTGTGCTGCTTTCCTCCGCGCTGTCTGTGGAGGCGGAAGAGAGATTCCTATTTCGGAGATGCTGGCTTTGGATGCATATTTAACTTCACAAGTAAAATGCAACTGTCGTGTCTTTGTGCGAAAATAAACTATGAGCGATAAGGCTTGGTCCCCTTTAACCAGCCCCTCTTCCACGAGGCCAGCGCTCCTGCTGACTCCACAGGGACCTCGGATCTTCCCCTCTGGCGCCTTTACTTCCCCCTCAAACCTGACACAACACTTACTGCTCCAGGCATTGTCTTACCGCCTTCCTCATAGTGACTCAGCTAGTGCTGTCATGTATATGTGAACACCACACACACACCCACACGCACGCGCACACACACACACACACACACATACACATACACACATACACACATTCACACACACACATACACACACATACACACACACATACACACATATATACACACATACATACATGCACACACATACACACATACACGCACATACACGTGCACACACATACACACACATACACACATGCACACATATACATGCACACACCCACACACATACACACACACACACACACACACACACACACACACACACACACACATACTAGCCAGGATTCTACAGCTTGCCCTTGTGGCTCAGCAGTACACCTGGGAGATTTTCCCGGTCCGTGCATGTAAGGCTGCGTCACGTCCCGGGGCTGCGTGGGCACCTGCTGTGTGGCGGCTTGTTTAACGAGAACCCCACGGCGAGCCTTTCGGTGTTTCGACCCCATAAATACTGTGTCCCCTACGCCTGGTGAAGAGGAAGAGTGGGAGGGGTTTCTGGGGTGGCTTTACTGAAGGCGTGGGAAACCTTAGCTCAGCAGGTTAATCTCGGGATCACATACACGTGGGCAGAGCTGCTAAGCCCCCTGGCCGGTCGGTCCATGGGTGGGTGGGTGGTGGAGAGGTTACCACGGGGAAGCCACCCTGAGTTCCACCGAAGCAGGTTGGCGTGGCTGCTGTTTGAAGGAGCAAACGACCAGGCTGCCCCTGAGGGATCAGGGGGACGGGAGCCAGGCCACCAGGAGGCCCTCAGGCAACCGTGGTGCCTGGACTCCAGCCCTGAGACCGGGAGCAAGTCACTGGGCTCCCAGCCCTCGGAGTCCTCATCAGGAAAGCTGAGGTGCAGGGTCTGCCCCGCACCCCCTCGCCCCTCATTGCTCTCATCTGACAATCAAATTGCAATCCCTAAGGAAAGCGCCATTTTCCTGGGAAACGCCCCCCACAGGGTGGAACCTCTTGTTTCGCAGCGAGCAGAGCCCAGGCCTCTGTCCCAGCTGCCCAGGTACTCGGGCTTCTCCGTCCTTCGATGAGCAGCCCTTAAACTGTTTGGGGGGGGGGGAGCCTTCATGGTAAAGTCTCGTCCTGTGCGGGGGGAGGGGGGGCTGCACCTGTAAAACCCCAGCTGCTGGGTGAGTGTCCCCCTCCCCCCTCCCTACATGCCCCAGGAGGGCCCGACATCCCAGGTCACAGAACTGAAGGCTGAGTCGAGCATGTGCAGGGCGGGCCCTGCTCACACGGCTCACGAACAGCAGAGCTGGAGGTCAGCCTGACAGAGCCGGCCTCGCGGCCACCACCCAGCATGGAGGACGCAGCTCAGGCTGCTTTCCTGGCCGCTGCCATGGGAACCGGGGGCTCTGGAACCCACAGGCGACAGGCGACAGGCGACAGGCGGGCTCAGCATGGCCTCTCGCTTAACACACTGCCAGTGCCCGGCGTGCCCCCAAGGCCATCACTCCTTCGGCTGCACCAAGCAACCATCTTCCCTGACTCGCCTGTCAACTCAGAGGGGCAGGCGGTGGGATCCATGGTCTTAAAATAGCCCACCTGCAATATGTCACCACCCCGGTCCCCGGGAGGGGCCGTTTCCAATTCCCCAGCCCGAGGGGCGAGCATCGCGGGAGGCCGGGCATCCAGGCGGCTCTGCCACGTGCCCTGGGGCTACATGCTCTGCGGCAGGTGCCCGTGCTGAGGAAGCCTGCTGCTGCTTCTGGATTGCTCCCCCTTTTCCCAGATGGGAAGAGGAAGGCTCCAGTGGGAGCGTCTTCATGCTCTTCATTCGGGACCCACCCGGACGACGATGGGGCCCTCCATTGAGTGTGTCAGTCCTCGGGTTCAAAGGTGACAGCCGGCCGGCCGCCTGTGTGTGTACACAGGTGTGGCTGCAGGGACCCAGGTGTTACCTGCAGGGACCCCAGCCAGCTTCTGGGGACGGCCTGCCTCGCCCTCTCCTCCTCTTCTTTACTTGAGGAGAGCACCCACTGGGTTTCATTAACACTCTCCTGGGAATGTTCTTAGGCCGGGAATTGGGGAGCTCTGGAAGCAGGGCGTGGGAAGCCAAGGTGAAAATGCACTCTGCTTACACAAAGGGTTACTTAGCACAGCTATTGTGCCCAGGCCGGCCGCTGTGGGACACAGGCGCTGCGTCAGTGCTGCTAGGCCCTGTGGTCCCGTCCGACACCTCTGACTCCAGTCCCCAACCATTCCCTCTAGGACAGTGGTTCTCAACCTTCCTAATGCCTGACCCATTAATGCAGTTCCTCATGTTGTGGTGACCCCCAACCATAAAATTATTTTCGTTGCTACTTCATCACTGTAATATTGCTACTGTTATGAATCCTCATGTAAATATCTGATATGCGGGATGTATGTTCATTGTTACAAATTGAACATAATTAAAGCATAGTGATTAATCACAAAAACAATATGTAATTACATATGTGTTTTCCGATGGTCTTAGGTGACCCCTGTGAAAGGGTCGTTCGAACCCCAAAGGGGTCGCGACCCACAGGTTGAGAACCGCTGCTCTAGGAATTCCCTCAAAGTGGGAGAGGACACACCACAGGCAGGACCGGGAAGCCAGGTGTGGGTCTGCAGAACTGCAGGGGTGGCGAAGACCAGCCAGGGTGCAGGGGCGGGCAGTCCTCGGGGGACACTCGGGGAGGGAGGCAGGAAGGCACTCGGTGCCAGGGAGCGAGAGGTCTTGCTTGCCAGCCTGAGCACCAGGCATCTCTCTTCTTTGACAAGAGCTGACACAGTATGATAGCAAGGGGGTGGCTTTGGAGCTAAACAGAGCTGAGTTTAAGTTCAGGCCTCCACTGGGGGACCCCGCTGTCCTGTGTCCTCACCCACAGAAGCCCCAGCTTCAAGGGGCACCATTGAGCACAGAGGTGGTGCTCTCTCCCTCTGCCTCTTGGGCCAGAGCTTCAGGATCGGGCACCGGGTCCATTCGACCGTTTTCTAGAACAGCTGACCGAGGAGTTTGTCCTAGACCTGCCCCGGGACTAGTTCAGGCCTCTCTCTGCCCCAGGACGCAGGCGCCTGCTCTCAGTCAGAACAGGAGCCCGTTACAGGCAACATGTCACTAGGGCGAGACACTCGGTCCGCCCCGACAAGAGCTGAGCAGCAAGATTTCACAGTGACTCCGGTCTCGTGAGCGAGAAATATTCGATAAAGAATCGCCGTGACACACGGAGTGGGGTGCCCTCGCCACACACGGTCAGCGTCCGCCTCCCGTAGGAAGGGCCACACTCCTGGCCAAGCGAGAGCTGGGAAACGCAGCTCGCCCGCTGGCCTGCCCGCCGCTGCGCCTTCGCTGAAGGGCCCGGACAGCGAACACATTCTTTTAAAAATTATTTCAAGTCAAACATTCACTTGATCACCCTGCTCTAGCTTAACTTGGAAGCTACTTTCTGAGGGCGGGGGGTGAGGGTGCGGAGGCCGGGGGGGGGGGGGGGTGGCGGGGAGAATGGTCAAGACCTAAATCAGAACGTGGACAGCATGATCAAAAACGTATGTTCCCGTCTCTAAGTCAACTGGAGATACTTCAAGATCCGAATAGCTGCAGAGCTCGAGGGTTTCAGAGAAAGTACTGTCACCAGCTGGGCATGAAAGCGCTTTGACGTCACCGTTTCGCTGGCCGATGTCACGGTGACCCGCCAGGCAGAGCAGAACATGACTGTGTCTGCAAACCTTGGGAGGGGGACAGACTGCTCTTGGGGGGCCTGTTAAAAACCTGCAGGGACCATGTGAACGAGGAGGGGCTCTTTCCAGTTCAGCTGTCCGGGGCTTGGCTCGGCGCGGAACTCCCCCGGCTATCGTTACCGGGAACAGACTCCTTTCCCCCGTAACATAAATCACGCACAGCCGAACCGCATGGGAGAGAGACTCCTGCGATTATAAACCCACGACCTGCGGGTCTGCAGAAGGAATTTTGCTGCTAAGTGAAATCCAATCCACAGCATGGTTCCAGCATCATGGGGCTTCCTCCCTGGGAGTGCAGACGCCCCAAACGAGAGAATAAACACCAACTCCGGGCAGGAGGTGGCCAGGGAGCTGGCCGGAATGGACTGGCCCAGAAACGGCCAGGCATGCAAAACAAAGTATGTGTGTGCGTGTGTGTGTGTGGGGGGGGGGGGCAGTGTATTCCTGGCTAAGGAAAGGCAATGAAAGCCCCAACAAAAATCAAATGGAAAGTCTGGGTTGTTCCTGGGAATTCTCCTTTTCCCATCAGGGACGAGCAGAGGACTGGCCTGGAGTCTCCAGCGGGCTGCCGAGGGCTCCGCCTCCTCTGCTGGCAGCAAGGCCAGGCTGTAACTGAGTCAGGGCCTCAGATCATTCAGGTGGTGGCCCTGAACAGGTGACAGGACCGGTGACCTCTGAAAGAACCCCCCCCCCTCCATTTCCCATTACTCCTCAGGCTGCAAAAGCCTTGATGCCTGCACATGCGCATGGGCACGGGGGTCTGGCTGCTTCCTTAAAAGGCAGGCGGGAATTAATGGGCCCCAGTCACTGCCCTTCTATTCAGAAAACTGTTCAAAACCACCACCAGCAGTGCGCTCGAAGCGAGCTGGAGGGCCTCCAGCCGCCACTCTGGAGGACAAGACCCCTGGGAAATGCTTGTCCGTTTCCTCACTTGGGTGACTAACGAGAACCAACACTATAACATCATATCAACTTCACACCCAGACCTGAACTGACCCACCAGCACAGGACCGCTTTCTCACGCCCTCTGCAAGAAGATACGCGCACTGACAAAGTGGAACATCACACGCGTCTCCGCCAACACTCGCTTCTCCTGACCCCAGGCTGTATCCATGTGACACGGCCATGGCGACCTTTTCCTAGAACTTTCGGTTTTATTTTATAATATTATTACTTCAAAACAACAACAACACCTTCAACCTCCCAAAGTATCTTAGAAGTACTAAGTGTCCCTCTTTTACCCAAAATATATCCCTTGCTTCGCTAACGCTGATCACAAACACATTTGGGGATACGTTTCTGAAAGTTAAGAAGCTAAAAGCTCCGGGACTATTTTATTAACAAGTCCATTGTTTGTGGGTTGTTTTGGTTTTTTTTAAAGAATTTTAAAACTGTAGCTAATGAAAAAAGTGACCCTTATCCACATCAAGATGGACAGAAAGTTTAGACGGGACTGCAGACCGCTTAGAAAGAAAGAAAAAAAAACACCACCAAACGCCTGGTGGCTTCTTTATGTCAGGGAACGTGACCGACCGTCCCCCTGGTTTGCTGACCGTAATGCCATGTGTTGGAATGCATCCGAAATGTAAATAAACGCCTCCTCCTGTCTTTCCCAGAGTCCTTTGTCTTAATTACCCTCCACCCCCCACCCCCGCTTGGATTTTATAAGGAGGATCTCCTTTGTTTTGTTCTGAAAATTCAACTGTCTACCAAGAAAGGGGCCCCGTTGCTCCAGGAGCGTCCTCTCTCCCCCAGCACCTCCACAACTCCAGCCAGGGGCAAGGTCTCTGGGAAAGTCTGTATATGACAAATATGATGAACGCCCCAGGACTGGAGAACGGAGGGGAGGGGGGGTGCCTGCCCTGCCCCAGCCCCACGAAGTCAAGTGGCTCAGTCTAGCAACTGTAGGGCGCGTGCTCCCAATCCCCCTGGGTGACACCGACCAATCCACATTCCCATGCTTATGTAGGGGAGACGGATGTATGAGCAACAAAGGGGTTTATGCAGATTCAGAAGTCCGGAACTACACCCTGCACAGACTTCGAATCTCCCACCAACAGCCTCCCACCCAGAAAAAAAAAAAAACCGTGCACGGCTGGGATCGACCATTGTGCCCAGTACTTCCATGCCCACCGTGGCTCTCTTCTGAGACTGAGTGATGTTTGCATCTTAATGGGTTCGGTGACACGGAGCCATTTCGCCGGGAACAACCTGAAGTGATACCGAGTTTTTAACACCTATTTGTATGTTGGACTGATCGGCTGGGTGCTAAGACGAGCATTTAATGACATGCTAGTCAGTCCGGGCCCTGCTTAAGTATCCCCTCGAAGGGCTGGCTTAAAGAAAAATGACAGAAAATGTTATTTAATAACTATGGTTTACCCATTGCTTTCAGATAGCTAAGTGGCACGTTCTCACCTCATTTGCAGCTTTTCATCTCAAATGGACATTGCGTTTGAAATATCCTCTTTCTTTCTTTCTTTTTTTTTCTCCCCGAGGCTGCCACTTGAAAGTTGAAATCTCGCAAGAATGTAATGGTACTCGCCAGCCCTCTGAATTACAGGGTGACCGCCCGAGCTGGTCCTCAAAAGCACGTGTCTTTTTTATGCCGCATAAAAGGCTGAAATGTTTACATATCAAAAGGCTATAGGCCAATTTCTGTCAAAATTACACATGAAGTTAAGCAGTACAAGCAATTTATTTAAACACTAGTCATTGTAGAAAAATTCAAAACCATATGCTCTTTTAGCAGTTTTTACAAATGCATTTGACCCATGAATTGGCTAGACATACAAGCTTCATAATTTACTCTAAATTTCAAATCCCCTTGACGTTTAAATAAAAGATCTTCATTAATGAGGTTTACATGAATGAAAACTTTAGAAGCTGATATCGATTAGCAAGGGGCTTCGGAACCGGCGGTGCGTTAGCTCCAATTTTCAAATGACTGACTTTGCTAATCATTTCAAGAGAAAGCCCCGCCGAGAACAAATTATCGTCATTTGCATTCTGTGATTTGCAAAAGCAACAGGCAGTCACTTAGGAAATAAACTTGAGTAAATAGCTCCGCCGTGGAAAGCCGGTTTTTGCAACCCTGGAAACTATACTTTTTTTTTTTCTGATGCTTTGGGAACACGTCATTTTTCGACACCCTCTTCTTTACCCCCAGTGTTATGCTGAGTTTTCCTAACACCTTGATTATTTCGTCCTCAGGGGCTCAGCGCGATCATTTGGAAGGTTGCAAAAGAGGGTCTCTATCGCCAGTGTAGAGGCCCCGGCCCCTGTGTGCGGAGCAGTTGGGTGGTGTTTGTGCCTCTGGTTCTACTGCACACGCCTAACCTCCCGGGGCAAATTCCCAAATTCCCGAGGCTACTGGAGATGTGCTCCGGGAGCAGCAGGGCCCGGGGCAGGTTTTAAGCACTGGTTTGAGACAATGGATTTTTTTAAGCCCCAATACAATGGCATTGCTGTGAATCCCAGGCGGGGCCTGGGTGCTGCCCACAGGCTGAAGCCGCTCTGTGCTTTGCCCCCATTAACTGGCTCTGCAAGGGGGCTCTGCACCTTTGAAAAGCACAGGCCACGTTCTGCACGTGACACGAAAAACCCCACTGAAACGCCCCCATTATGCGCTCTGCTCTGTCGCCGGGCGAGAGGCTGAAAGAATTAAGAAAAGAAAGTTCCTGAAACCCTAAGAAGTTGGGGCCCCGATGCTTCATGCTTTTATTGTTTGTTTGCTTTTAACAGCCGCGGGTGCTAGTTCGCGCGCAAGGATAGTGGGCGACAGCTTTCTCCGCGATGGAAACATCTGCGCAGGAGACGCCCAGGCGGCTCCGAACTTGGGCGCGGTGTTACATCGGAGAAACAATGTCATCTGTGCTGAGGAATCAATGTAGCGGTGACTGCGGCGTGGAAGCCGGAGCCGCAAACACACCTTATGCGTGTCGAATCCGCTGATCCATCCTTTAATATCTTAAAAATGAGGGCTATTACCGGAGCGCCGGACTCCTCAGCAAACACATTTTCCTCGACTTCTGCGTGGTGATTGCTTCGTGTGAAATCGTGTTTGGGTGATAATGGGGGAAATCAGCAGCGTGTTTACCGCCTCTCCGCCCTCCGCGCTCGCCAGCCGCCTCGGCCACTCCGGGTCCTCCCTGCTGAGCGGTGCCTGCGGCCCGACAAACAATCGCGCAGCCACACGGGGTGGGCAATTTGCGTGCCACGCATTTGTCATTCCAGCTGAACAGGGAGGCGCGAGGCCGCTGATTGTCGGTTCGGTGCAGCGGACACTTGTGGGTTTCGGCGGAGGAGGCAGTCGAAGGGCCCCTGCCAACCTTCCCGGCTCCTGCCTTCCTGCGGACCCGCCACCGCCTGCAGATAGAGGGGCGATGTGGCGGGGCAGGCCCGCTGCCCCGGGAGAGCCGGTGGGATAAGAGTAGCTGGCCTCGGGGTCCCTGCGTCCTCTCTCGGGAAGCCCCTCTGCAGGCGGGCAGACCTTGGGAATGATTTTCCTTTTCTTGGACCCAGCTGACATCCTTGGAGGGGGGTTGGGGAGGTGGTGATAGCACACTTCTTTGTCCCAAGGAAAGGCACTAAAAAATAAAAAAATAAAATAAAATGCCCCTAAGTCACCCCCGCGGGAAGGAGTCACAATGCGGCAGCCTCTTTAATGTCAGGGCGGTAAGCGACCCCGTGAGTGTGGCCGTGGTTCTATCCACTGGAAACCCCGAGGCCTAGAGGGAAGGGTGGTTGGCAAAAGTGGCCGCGTCAGGCTGGCGGCACAGTGCCCTTCTCACCCGAGAGTCGTGGGTGAGTGGGGGACCCAGGAAAGCCAGGCGAAGTCTAACTCTGAGGCGTAGCAGGAGCCCCGGTGCGCCAAGGGGAGGGCGCGGGGAGGAGAAACGCGGGCGCCTTACACTGCGCACCGCGGCGACACCCGCACGGACTCGGCCCTTTCCCGCGGCGCTGCTGCCTGGGGCGGCTCCGCGAGGATCTGAAAGGGCCCCTCACGCGCCCCCGCCGCGCGCCGGCCACGCGCCCCACACCCGTGAGCTTCGCCGCGGAAGCGCAGCCCCGAGCCTTCTCCCAGCGATGGCACGGGGCGGCTGGGGACGGTGTGTGCCCAGGGCCGCGGCGTGGAGTCTCCGGGAAAGGGGAAAGGCCCGGCCTCGGCGGTAGGAGGGGGAGGCGCTGCACCGCTTCCCTCGACCTGTCCCCTCCGAAGGGCAGGACCCCGCTCCTGGCTCTGGGAGCAGCTTTTACTGTAAAAGTCCCGTCGCCTCCCCGCGGAGACCGGCTCCTCCCGCCTCGTCGCCACCGCCCACCGCTTCCCCTCTGCTCGGCGCTCAGGCCCCGGCGGGCGCGGGCGCGGACGCGGGCGGGGGCGCGTGCTGTGCGGGGCGGCCCGGGAGGAGCGCCGCCGCCCGGCTTCTCCGTTTGGGCTCCGACCGGGAACCGCCACGGACCAGCGGCCTTTCCCCTCGCCCCGGCGCCCAGGCGGCGGCCCACGTTCTCAGACCTTGTGCGGCGACCTCCGGCAGCCCCGTGGACCCCCTCAGCCAACCCGCGAGAAACGGGGAGCAACGGGCGTGAGCTGGAGGCTGCCCTCCCGCGGGACCCCCAGCGCCCCCACCTCTCGGCCCTCGCGTCTCCCTTCCCGGCCGAGGCCGGAGTGGCCGCCCCGCAGGGCCGAGGGCGGGACGCGTGCGCCGGCCCGGGGACCTCGGGGTGTCCTTTCGCTCCGCGCGCCCAGTCGCCTACCTTCTCGCGGGGCGCTTGGCTGCCTGCGCGCCGTCGTGGGCTGGACGCGACTCCCGAGGCTCTGGCGGGTGGGCGGGCGGTGCCGCGCGAGGATCCCGCAAATCACGCGGGCGCCGGCGGCGAGCGGAACCGGGCCGGGCCGCCGAGGCCGGGAGCCAAGCCTGGGCCTTCCCGGGAGGGACAGCGAGGGGCCCTGGCCAGGCCGGAGCCGGCCAGTCGGAGGGGAAAAGCGCGACGCAGTGGTGGGGGGAAGGGGGAACCCCCAAAGCCCCATTTTTGTATTGAAACAAAAAGTTTGGGAGAAGACACCCCGTTTCCAAAATATAATAATTTTTAAAAAGAAAAGAAAGAATGCAAAACCTACCGACACCCACGCAGTCCCCAGCTGGGAGCGGGCTCGGAAGGCTGCTTCTGATGGCCACGCGGAAAAGTGGCCGAGTTCGGTTTCCGCCCGGCAAGGCCTGCGGGCTGCCTGCTATGGTGCTTTTCAGACCCAACGTGGCTGCAAAAAATACATACACACGAATATGTAAAGACGCGCGGCACCGCTCCCGTCGTTGGTGCCTTTACAAATGTCGGACTTTGCAAAAACTACAGGGTTCGGGGTGGCGGGTAACCAATCCCGTTTGGGAGACAAAACGCAGCGGAGGTGAGATTAGGCTGCGAGTGCCGGGTCGGGAAGAGCGGACTTTGCAGTCCTGCTGGAGGTGAAGCTGCCCCTCACATTTTCTAAAAAACAAAACAAAATCGGAAAGGGGGGGAAAAAGAAAGAAAAAAGAAAAGTTGCCCCAAAGTAGAATCGGCCAGAATGAATTTGAGCTTTTCGCGGAGGAAATCGCACCCAATCACAGGACCCAATCCGAGGGGAAAGGTGGGGGCGGAGAGGTCAGCGGAGGAGCCGAGCGCCCGGCCGCACAATGGAATTAATGAGATTAACCGGGGCAATTAGGGCGCCCGCCCAGCTCCGCCGGCCCGCGGCGGGGCGGCTGAATGGAAAAGATTAGGTTAATTTCATTAATTTGCAATCCACAATCTCTGTTCAGGCCCCCTAACCCCCTCCCCTTGGCACCTTTGCCCCTCCCCCCTCCCGAGCCCCCCCCCCGCCCCCCCCCCCACAAGGAACGGCAAGGGCCGAATCTGGTCTGTTTGTCATCTGCATATTACCAGGAACTAAATCCAGGATGACGTCGACTCGGTATAAAACCAACAAGAGGTTCAGCTGGGCTAAACTCCGTCCTACCCGCGGGTTGAGTTCGGCGAGCGCAGCGGCGAGGGGAGGGCGGGAGGAGGGAGCGCGGACGCAGGGGGCGGGGAGGGGAGCGGGGCCGCGCACTCTCCGGCGCTCTCTTTCGGTTTGGTCCGGCTTCGGAGGAGCGTGGACCCCCCCACTTGGAAGCTCTTTTCCTCCGCGCGCCCCCTCCGCCCCCCGGTCCCGGCACGGGGCTCGGGGATGCCCGCCAGCATGTTCAGCATCGACAACATCCTGGCCGCTCGGCCGCGCTGCAAGGACTCGGTGCTGCCGGTCGCTCCCAGCACCGCCGCGCCCGTCGTCTTCCCGGCCCTGCACGGGGACTCGCTCTACGGCGCCGGCAGCGCCGCCTCCTCGGACTATGGCGCCTTCTACCCGCGCCCCGTGGCCCCCGGCGGCGCAGGCCTCCCGGCCGCGGTCGGCGGCTCCCGCCTGGGCTACAACAACTACTTCTACGGGCAGCTGCACGTGCAGGCGGCGCCCGTGGGCCCGGCCTGCTGCGGGGCCGTGCCGCCGCTGGGCGCCCAGCAGTGCTCCTGCGTCCCGACGCCCCCAGGTAGGGTCGCGCGCTCGGGCCTCCGCCTGGGGCGTGGGCGGGCGGTGGCGCCGGCTTTTCCCACTTTGCGCTAACTTTCCTCCTCTTGCAAACCTGGACCCCCCTCCCCCCTTATTTTATTTTATTTTATTTTATTTTATTTTATTTTATTTTATTTTATTTATTTTATTTTATTTTCTGTTTTTGCCGATCGGGGCAGGGGTTTGACACTTGCTACGAACTTGATGGGGGGTTGGCGGGAACTGTCTGTGTAGGAGACTCAGGCTTGTAGGGTTCCCTGGCTGGCTTTGGGAGTGTGGGTGAACCCTCGATTTCCATGCACCTCCACTTCCCAGCACTCCCTTGTAGAGGAGTTTCATGAACGTTGGAGTGGTGGCGGCGGGCGGCGGGCGCGCCGGGCCGGGAAGCCGCTGACCGTGCGCCCCGCTCCTTCGCAGGCTACGAGGGCCCCGGCTCGGTGCTGGTGTCCCCGGTGCCGCACCAGATGCTGCCCTACATGAACGTGGGCACGCTGTCGCGCTCCGAGCTGCAGCTCCTCAACCAGCTGCACTGCCGGCGGAAGCGGCGGCACCGCACCATCTTCACGGACGAGCAGCTGGAAGCGCTGGAGAACCTCTTCCAGGAGACCAAGTACCCGGACGTGGGCACGCGCGAGCAGCTGGCCCGGAAGGTGCACCTCCGGGAGGAGAAGGTGGAGGTAGGCGCGGGCCCTGCGCTGCGCTGCAAGGCCCTTCCCAGATCCTAGGGCCCCGGCCGGGCTCGTCCGCGCTCCGCGGGCCTCTCCACACCAAGCAATATCCCGTATCCCGGCGGGGTGGCCGGGAGGCTGCGGAGGGCCCTTCAGGCCCAGGAAGTTGACGGGAAATGCGGCAGAGGGAGCGAGTCTCCTTTCTTTTTGTTGTCGCGGGCGCTCTCCGGTCCGGGTGCCCCGGCTCTGGGGGAGCGAGCGCGCCTTTGCTGGTAACTGTTGTTTTGTCCTCCATATGCATCAGGTCTGGTTTAAAAACCGCCGGGCCAAGTGGAGGCGGCAGAAGCGGTCCTCGTCGGAGGAGTCGGAAAACGCCGAGAAGTGGACCAAGCCGTCTTCCAAGGCGTCGCCGGAGAAGAGGGAAGAGGAAGGTAAAAGCGATTTGGACTCGGACAGCTGACGGCCGCAGGCCGGCCTGGCGCTTGCCTCACGGGAAGGACTTGCACAGACAGACGATGCTACTTTGTTGCACACACGCTGCCTTGCAGGAGGGGTCGGACGAGGAACGAGGAAGGAGGAGCTGTAAATAGTGTACAGAGCCGGGAGGGCCGGGCGGCCGGCGCCGGGTCGGGCAGCGCGGCTCGCAGCCCCGCAGTCCGGCCGAAGCCGAAGCCACCTGCGTCTTGCTCGCGTTCGCTGTAGTATTTATAGTTAAGTTAAAGGTGACAACCCAATAAAGTGACGGCCGTGTAGATGGGCCACAGGCTGTTTTTCGTGCCTCCCCAGGACCCCGGGCCGAGGCCGGGAAACAAATCCATGTAGCCCAGCTTTGGAAGGAAAATGGGGCAGCTCTGACGTGTCCAGAAGAAAAAGAAGCTGTGGCTGTGAATCCGCCCCAGGGCGGGCGGGCGTTCTGGTTTGAAAGTACACTTGGTTTCTAGGTCTCTGGGAAGGGTGGGGAGCGCTGGGGTCTGTTGGGGGGCAGGGTATAGCATTGCCCCTAGAGGGGCAGCCTCAGGTTCCCCTTTCCCCAGGCCCTTGGGGAGACCGTTGCAGGCAGGAAGCTTTCACGGGAAGCAGAATCCATCCGCAGGGGAGTTGGGGGAGGCGGGGACCCTCAGCAGGCCCTGCTCCTGCGAATTCCCCGCACCTGAGGCTAAGGGTTCGCAGGTGAGGTCAGGCATAGGCGAGCCCTAGCTCCCTCTGCTTTCCTGGCCTTTCATGGGCGCTGCTGCTGCCCGCCTCCTCCAGGGCAACCGTTTCTAACCCACAGCCCTGCTGGCCTGGCTCCTGCCCGGTGGCCTGGCCTGGGCTGCGTGCCCCAGGGCGCAGTGGAGACCGCGCTGCGCCCTTAGGGCTTCTCCCTGAGCGCTTAGTTCTGGGGATCAGGCGGCCAACCGGGCCTAAGAGCGCCCTGGCTCCCGAGGCGGCGCGAGGTGGGAGCACAGGCGCCTCCTGCTTTCTCCCCAAGCTGTCTCTTCTCTGCGCCAACTGGGGCCACGGGAGTGCCCCAGAGAGCCTGGTGCACTGGTCCTCCCCTGCGAAGGCCTGAATGGGGCGGTGAGCTCTTGGGATAAGAAGGGAGGTAAGAGCAAGCCTTCCCTGTGATTTCCCAGACCAGGGGCGGGCCGAAGTGGCTTCGAGTGCTTGAACGTTATAGGTGTTGCATTAAATCCATTGCATGGACGAGGAGGCTTAGACTGAGCCCCGCAGCTCCGCGGAGGTGTCCGCCCTGTCCGCCCGAAGCAGGAATATGTGAGCGGCGTTTCCTGCCCCGGGGCTGCTCCACATTTGGTGTAAGCACCCTCCGGGGAAGGCTGTGCATGCGGCTGTGGAACTCAGTCCGCGCAAGGTAACAGCTTTTTACAAGAAGCAGTATTTTTTTCACAGCTTCTTATATGTTTAAAAGGTGCTTCTGGAGTAGATGAGGTGACACTTGTGAAATATGCAGTGCTCCCAGTCATGCGTCTTTAATAAGGAGGCACTTACTCCTAGACCCACCCAGGGGGCAAGGGCGCTGCATTCACACCCAGACTCCATCCTTGGTGACCTTGGGCCAACGACTTGGCCCCAACCCTGCTCCTTGCTTTCCATGTCCGTGAGCCGGGCACAGTGGTCGTGCCTGCTGCTCCGTTGTGGGCTTCACAGACGCTGTGATGGAGCCTCTACCGTGGCTACTTTTTAAAAAATGAGTAACGGTTTTATTGTCTCAGGCCAGCACTTCAGGATCTGTGTACATGATCTCATTTTCCTTTTCGAGAGCTCTGGGGCGGGGAGTGTCTTCACCATTTTTACGGGTTGAGGAGATTAAGGTTCAGAAAGGTTAAACATTTGAACAACATTCAGTTCGTAAGAAACAGAGAGGGCGCCATCCTCGCCCACCTAAGTCTTATGCCATCATTGGACACGTTCCCGCCGAGACCAGGGCTGGAGCGCTGCTCAGCGAAGCCGATTCCTTACGTTCAGATGAACCTTGTGCCCTTGGCCTGCCTGACTTCCAGGGCGAGGGGACCTCGCCTGCTGGGCACTCTGCTCCCCATTGCTGCTCCTGGGTGCTGACCCCACCCCCCTGCAGAGGGGTGAGCCTGCAGGTGACCCAGGATGAGCCCTGGCTTTCCCTCCGTAGGCACTCCATTATTCTAGCCCAGTGGTCGGCAAACTCATTCGTCAGCAGAGCCAAATAGCAACAGTACGATTGAAATTTCTTTTGAGAGCCAAATTTTTTTAACTTAAACGATATAGGTAGATACATTGTTATTAACTTAATTAGGGTACTCCTAAGCTGGCCTTTGCTAAAACGTCCTCAATCTGAGGGGTCGACCTCAGCAAATGTACCCCCACTTCTTCTAATGCCACTTCTTCAAAATAGACTCGCCCAGGCCGAAAACTGACTTCTGCGCATGGGCCACGAAGTTTCAATCGCACTGTACGTGCGCCCCCGCACATGGTATTTTGTGGAAGAGCCACACTCAAGGGGCCAAAGAGCCGCATGTGGCTCGCGAGCCGCGGTTTGCCGACCACTGTTCTAGAACATTCTAACAGGTCAGCAGTGGCGGCAGTATCCCA
This sequence comes from Myotis myotis, assembly GCF_014108235.1. Taxonomy (NCBI): domain Eukaryota; kingdom Metazoa; phylum Chordata; class Mammalia; order Chiroptera; family Vespertilionidae; genus Myotis; species Myotis myotis. The sequence continues at coordinate 444,915 of NW_023416369.1, read as the reverse complement.
CCCTAAGAGATTTGACATCTTCAGGACTCTATAAACCCCTCTGTGTCTCTTTGCCCAGAATGCGCTCTCACACTTCCTCTATGAGGGAGTATTGTATTCTAAAATGTATGCGTTTGTCTAGTCTGGAGAGGGGTCCATGGCAAGTGACAGGGAGAGGGGACCAAGGAGGAGCAGGTTCTGTCCCCCCTCTTTCTCCTGCAGGCCCCGGGCAGCTGGGGCTCAGTCTGCTGTCTCAGCCCACGGTGGGAGTCAGGGAGGCTGGGTGGTGTCACGGAGCAGGAGACACGCGGCCTCACGGGCAGGGTCTGGGAGTTGGGGTCAGGGTGTTGGAGAGTGGTGTGCGTGTGTGTTCAACGGGCCAGGCGTAAGCCAGGCGACTGCCTGAGTGGCCTCCACTCTGCACAACTCCCCTGGAACTAAAGGCATTCTCCCCATTTCACAGTGCAGCAAACCGAGGCATCACGTTAGCACGCGGGGCCAAAATGAGAACTGCCGTCTGCACGAGACAAGGCTCTTGTGATCCCCTTGAGCCAGGCGCCTCACGGGGCCCGCTGCTCTTCCTGGTGGCCACACAGCTGCGGACACCAGCTCCACAGCACGAGACGCACAAGTGCCTGCCGCTGCCCCTGGGGCCACGGGAATTAATCTGCCACTAAGTGCAAAGAGCAGAGACAACACACCTTGTTTGTAATTGTTGGTGTAGGAGTTTTTGCATGACCACAGGACACACGCTTAAGACGGGAGCAGCTGATAAGGTATAATAGGTCTATTAGAACCCCTAACGTCAGTCTAGCTCTAGCACTTGCCACGTCAGAGGCTTCCCCAGAGGCCCCAGGCCCTCCGGAGGCAGGAGGCCAGGCCCTTGTTCAGATGGGAGTCTCGGAGGTTCCGAGTAAACGCCTGGTCCTTGGCACCTAGTGGAGGACTGAGCAGGCCCTGAGCCCCCAGGCCTGAGCAGGCCTCCCACAGATCTGCGGGTGCAGGCAAGGTATGGGGGAGCGGCTTCCGGGTGCCGGGTCACCTGGGCCAAGTAACAGCGTGCAGTGTGGGGGGAAGAGCGGGTCCTGTGATTGTGAACGAGGTCCGTGGAGCGAGCGCCCTTTCTGCTCTTAGCACCGGGCTGTGCATGGGGTGGGGGCGCTGGGAAACGCTGCTCTGCCACCCACACCCCTGGAGAGCACCTCTCAGCGACCGTTCCTTAATCAAGTGGCCTTTCACCAGCATTTGGCCGAGGAGTCAATGTCCTGAGCCTGCGTGAAGGATGCTGTTCTAATGGCTGCGTGTGAGAGCGAGGCTGCAGATTCCTCCTTGCGTGTGGGGGAGACGGGGTGGGAGGTAGCGGGGTACAGGGAGCTCATTTCCTGAATCCGATGAGGTTTTAAGTGGCTCAAGTAAAGCAGTTTAGGCACCCAGACCCCCACCCGAAGCTCTTTAGGTCCCTATGGTAGGGCCCCAAATTCACTTTCCTTTTGTTCATTGCACACCCAATCGGGTCATCTCCTTACTGGAAATGAAGGAGGGCAAATGCGTCTGTTCACCTTCATGAAGGTGAATTCCAGCCGGGGGAGGGGGGCGATGGGGCGAGTGTGCAGCTGGGCGGCTGGCCCTTAACCCACACTGGTCCGAGCCTCCATCCAGGGGGGGCCAGTGCTCGCCGAGGGACCGGGGAAGAGTCCTTCCTCGCCTGTGAAGTGGGCTGGGGCCGAGGCTTAGAGAGGTGGGAGGCAGCACCCAGCAGTGGCTGACAGGGAGTAACACCTCCGATGGGCTGGGTAACGCCCTGCATAAGCAGATTGGAATCAGGAAATCAGGAACACACCTTGTTTGTAATTGTTGGTGCAGGAGTTTTTGCATGACCACAGGACACAGGCTTAAGACAAGGGAGCAGCTGATAAGGTATAATAGGTCGTCTTCTCCAGAAGAGCTTTAGGACAAGCAGCTTTAGAGGGAAGAGGGCGGGACCTGGGAGTGGATTTGGATTCCACTTCCGAGCTTTGTGAAATGACCTTGACATTTTTTTCAAAACTTCTGGGAGGAACGGATCGTGGCAGGGTTTTGGCAGCCGGGACCACTGGCTGGGGAACCTGGGGCGTCCCGGAGGCCCGTGCTGGAGCCGTGTGACAACATGGAAGGCCTCTGCCTGCCGCGGCGTGGTGGATCCCGGGAAAATAAGAAGCCATTGTCTCTGAGCCCCCGGGACCCGGGACCAGGAGGGTGAATGATGGTGCGCTGCGGCCTGTACAGCGGGGCTGTAATTTTTGGATTCCTGCGGTCCCCACTGGTTCTCAAGAGTCCAGCCCTGGGAAGCGTCAGTGAAGAGAGAACTTAAGAAGCCCTCTCCCTTGCCCTAGCCGGGTTGGCTCAGTGGATAGAGCATTGGCCTGTGGACTGAAGGGTCCCGGGCTTGATCCCCAG